>NW_016690380.1:401079-440574 GCF_001604755.1 Lepidothrix coronata | reverse complement strand
CTCTCTCACACGGATGGCAGGGTGTCCCAGCCTCTCACACATGGATGGCAGGGTGTGCCAGTCTCTCACATGGATGGCAGGGTGTCCCAGTCTCTCCCCACCATGGAACCATATTCCAGGGAGCTCTGGCCGGCCCTAAATGCAATGTGCCACCCAGCTGGGGTGACACTGCCTGCTCCAAGTGGGACCACGGCTGTGCAGCAGGAGACAGCATGTGTGTGTTTGTGTGTGTCTGTGTTCATGTGTGTGTTCATGTGTGTGTATGTTCATGTGTGTGTGTGTCTGTGTTCATGTGTGTGTGCTGTGCATGTTGTATTTGTGTGCGTTTGTATGTGAGAGTATTTGTGTGTGTTTGGGGTGGAGTATGTGTGTGTTTGTGCATGTGTGTGTGTCTGTGTGTGTATCTGTGTCTGTTGTGTCTGTGTATGTGGTTTTGTCTGTGTATGTGTGTGTTTGTGTGTTTGTGTATCTGTGTGTGTGCTGTGTCTACCTGTGTGTATCCACGTGTGTGCATTTGTGTCTGTGTGTCTGTGTGTGTCTGTGTGTCTATCTGTGTCTGTGTTTGTGTGTATGTCCATGTGAGCATATCTGTGTGTGTGTCTGTGTGTTTGTGTGTGTGTCCATGTCTGTGTCTGTGTGTGTATCTCTGTGTGTGTGTGTGTGTCCCTGTGTGTCTATCTGTGTCTGTGTGTCTGTGTATCTATGTCTGTGTGTCTGTGTCTGTGTCTGTGTGTTCTGCGTGTGTGTTTCCATGTGTGTCTGTGTGTGTCTGTGTGTGTATCTGTGTCTCTGCGTGTGTTTCCATGTGTCTGTGTGTGTCTGTGTGTCTGTGTGTATGTTTCTGTGTCTGTGTGTGTCTGTGTGTGTCTGTGTGTCTGTGTGTGTATCTATGTGTCTGTGTGTGTGTTTCTGTGTGTCTGTGTGTATCTATGTGTCTGTGTGTGTGTGTTTCCATGTGTGTCTGTGTGTCTGTGTGTGTGTTTCCACGTGTCTGTGTGTGTCTGTGTGTCTGTGTGTGTCTGTGTGTGTGTATCTATGTGTCTCTGTGTGTGTTTCCATGTGTGTCTGTGTGTGTGTTTCCACGTGTCTGTGTGTGTCTGCATGTGTGTCTGTGTGTTTTTGTGTACCACAACAGGGCCCCCCATGGCTGGGAGATCTCTAACCCTCTATGGTAAAGCCGGGAGAAGGGAGGGGTGACTGGTTTCGTGGGACACCCACGTCACTGGCATGACTTCACACACGGAGATTAAACCACTGTAGCACTGGCAGCTCAGTGTAACAGATGAAAGGAAAATCCAGACACTTCAAGGGCCATCAAGAAAAGCATTTGAGATATGGGTCATCTCATGTCCTGTAAACACCCAGTGCAGCTTCCCTTCAGGAACTTGTTTATTTGCAGACTCTGCCAGGGAACAAAGCACGAGTGAGACACGTCCCTTCTCTGGCCAGTTTATGAGTCGATGTGGTGGGTGGGGAAAGACCCTGAGATGAACAACACCCCAGCACGGCCCTGAGAGCAACCCAAAGTGACCTGCTCTTTGTAGCACCCTGCTCTTTTCACCCCAACACTGTAAAATCTTACTCTCAAGATAAAACTCCCTCTGCACTTGACTGGCCACACGAATCCCAGTACAGCAGAGGTATCTGTGTGCTGCAGCTTTTGGGATGACGGCTCTCCTGTGTCGAGAATGGTTATTTGGTATATAGGTTGCAGTTCAAGCAATAATCTGACTTTTTATCTCCCCTGAAGCTCTCACAGAACAGTAAGATGCATAAAAAAATTAGATTTCAGCTTTTTTTGAAAGAAAAATCAACATTATTTTGACCTTTTTGAAAATCATCTTCTGTTTCAGAGCTTCCTGGCAGACATTTAACTGCCGACGAAGTCAAGCAGCCAGTGCTGCTGAGTGCAGGGACCGAGATCCACTGCCCTTGGTCACCCCACCACTGGAGTCAGGAGCTTGTAGGCTGAGGGGAAAATGGGGAGAAAGCCATATGAAAGCCAGGATCAGGATGGGCACACAGCTATGTAAACAGTGTAGGAAGGAAAGGGTTTGGGAAGCACAGGCAGGGCTCACACAGAGGGAAATCTCCACAGTCCCTCCTGCCCCAGCAGCCCCACAGCATCACCTCTCCATCGCCTGCTGCATACTCTGCTTCTGGTTATTTTCTGAATTAATCTCACAGTCATAAAGAGTGTTTGCACTGCAGACTTTACCAAAAATTAAGATGGATATTATCCCTCTCATTTCATCTCTTCTACACCAAAACATGACCTTCCTATTTACACTACCAGTCAGAGGTGGAAGCTGAGCTGCTTCGACAAACAACCAGCAGTGTTACTGAATGAAAGGTGATGATTTTCATCATTTTTGTTTCGGTGGGAGAAGAAGAGACTGTGTTGGTTTGGGGTTCTATTTTAAGAGACGTGCCAATTAAAGCAGATATGTTCTTTGTGTGAAAAAGGTTTCACTGAAATGAAGATTGTTTGTCAGAAACCTTTGTGGAAATTTTTTATCACACCTCTGCATTAGACCTGCTCTTCAAACTGAAATCACAGATGAAGGTCAGAGTGCCTGAGTTAGCCCGCAGGCTTGCTTGTTGCAAATTCCTGTGGATTGTGTGTCTTCACTGCACAAATCAAAGGGATTCATGATTCCTTCCTTTCAGCTCACTGGTGACGCAGTTCCATTTTACGGCTCCTGCTCAGAGTGTCACTGAGCTTTTGTACAAAGCGGGTGCATTTTCTGCCATCTGTTTTTTCCTGTCATTTCCAAACAAGGAAACAAGATCATTTGGGATCATTCCCTGCTGAACATTTTAGAAAAAAACCCTGCAGTCGTTAGTCTTTATGCAGCCAGAGGTCTCATACTAGATGAGAGATTTGCCTGATTAAGGAGCACAGAGTTGACCCTTCCACAAGAGATCTAATTTAATGAAATGCGTATGGTACAGCCATAACAGTGCTCTGGAAACATCCCAGAAAATGCTATTGCATATCCCCAGCACACATCCAGTTCCACCAGCTTTAACTAAAATCCCTTTGCTAAATGTTCAGGAAACTCCATGCCCTAACACAAAAAAAAAAAAAAAAAAAAAAAAAGAAAGAAAAAAAAGTCAGAGCTACATTCTTTTGTTTAACAAACCTGACAAAAGGAAGCTGAGTCAGATTCCCTCCAGGATACACACCTCAAGCTGTGACAAAAAGGAAACCAGTTACCAGGTGGAAATGACTAAGAGCACTGCACTGCCCTGATTAAAAGGCCCAGAAATAACAACACAACCTGCTGCAGAGATTATGCTTTCCACATGGAGCAGTAATTGTTATTTTTTAAACTTTAAGTAATATTTCTTCCAGAGAGCCTTCAGACAACAGTCAGATGCAGTTGCACATTTCAAATGGGAGGGATTTTACCACGATTGTCTGAGCTGTTCAAAATGAGCCTTTGGGGTTTATTTTTATAACTGAAGGAAAGCTTATGCTCTCCTATAATTCCTGACTGGTCAGAAAAACACTGACACAGGGTTACTGCTGTGACTGAATTTCAAACCTTGGCAGACCTTCACTTGCACAGTGTCTGTAATGGTCTGAGTTTAACAAGACAGACTGCTAGGTCTAACCTTTATAAACTGTTACAAAAGCATTCCTGGGCTGTATTGTCAAGGGTAAAGCCCTTCCCCAGTGAGAGACAGATAGCAGGACGTTGCTTTTGAGAATCAAAATCCTTAGTTGCAGCTGTGTCAATAGCTGTCTTTGGTTTCAATGACTGTGCTTATTAAGAAGGGCTTATTTATCATGTGGAATTTCACCAGAAATGGAATTACTTGCAAAAAAAGAAAATACCATGGGCTGCTTTACCAACTTTGCTGGGATTTGTGGTGGTTAGGGAAGCAATGAATGTGTTCCTGTAGTTGTGGTTTCCATGAATTCTTTGAAGAGACCTCCACAGGCCCTGATCAGAGGGGGCAGAGAACAAGCACTACAGTGAAAACCTGAAACCAGCTGTAACCAAGAGCTGTCACCACTGCAGTCAGCCTGCCTGGCTGCAAGGAAGGAACTGGAGCTTCAGCTCACCTGACCAGCCTCCTCAGCAGCAGACAAAATATAATTCTGAAGGAAGATGCAAGTTTTGGTGTCACATTTGTTCCGTGCAGGTACCAATCCCATTAATTTGCACTAACCCCCTCACAGGTGTCTGTGCAAGGGAGAGCAGGCAGGTTCCACAGACAGCACAGTGAATGAGGGCTCTGTTTCTGCCCAATATAACACATTATTCCCCTCAGCAGCAGCAAGATGACAGTTATTACTTTAGATTCCCAGAAATGTCAAATTTAAACTATGCACAAGCACTTTCAAAGCAGAGTTGTTTTACCCCCTTATTCAAAAAGAGAAGACTATTTTAAAGTTTACTAGCATAAGTAGTCTGGCAGATTGCTCAGACACCTGCATTTAAGTAGCACAGGCTAACATCATAAAGTTTCATAGAAAGAGATGCTGCTCTGAACCAGACAGAGCTAAGCCACGTGCCACAAAGTCCCAAAACAGCAGCTAATCAACATCTGTGGGAAAAGCTCATGGAAAGAAGCAAACGATCCAGTAGGGGCAGCTGGATATAACATGGAAAGCTCATACAGCAGCACTGAACTGACCAATGAAAAAGGCCTGGTTGCATTTGGGAAAGAGAGCAGGAGGAAAATATGTGAAATTCCAAGGAGATAACTATCACTCCTTTTATTTGTGCCACCATCTCCATCTAGGAGTCACAAAGACATGGAAAGTTGCTAGATGTTATTGTTCCTATTCACTTTCACAAGTTAAGAGTTCATACACAAAATGAGGCACCTAAACAGTAAGTGTACCTGCCAATATTGTCTGATCATGCACAGGATTTTTCCCATTAGCAGATCTTGGTGTGAATTAATAATATGTTGTTTAAAACACTACCCCCATGCTTGCAAAAGGCACCAGTCTTCAAGGAGTTTTTCCAAAGTCTATTGCTTTGGTCCTAATGATAAAGAGAAATAAATCTGGAAGTCTCAGCCCTACAAGCAAACCTGCTTGCCAGCATCTTCAGTCAGCAGCTTTGAAACGTGGTGACATTCACTGCCTAGGGGGGACAGCAGGGCAAATGCCAAAGGACGCGGGGTGCTCTGAGCCATCAGGAGCTTTGCTGCCTGTTGGAATGGGCTGCAAGGATGGATTCTTCATTCCATAAAATCTCAGTGGACATTTGCTCACAGCCAGAAAGAGGACTTAAAGAATCAGTTCAGCAGAGATGTAATCTCTAAAGCGTAATGGGGAAGGGTCTAGATCGTAAATCAGGTTTCTAAAATTTCAGTGGAAGTGTCTTCCTCAAAGCTCATAAATGGTTTTCAGTTATTCTACTGAGCTCTGAAAAAGAGCATGTGAAAAGGCCTTTAGAAACTTTCTCATTTGTTTCCTTGAACTTTTCAGTAGAGATTAAACGAATCAGGTAATACAGAGCTCATGTAGCAGGTATAAAACAGACCTGGATAACCTTGGCCTATGAGATGAGCTCAGTGATTAGAGCAGGGTGCTAATGGCACCAGGTTGTGGGTCCAACACCCTACAGGCCATTCCCTTAGGAGCTGGACTAATCCTTGTGGGTCCTTTCCAGTCAGAATATTCTGTGAAATACAATTCTGTGAAACACTGGGGTTTCCTTCTTTCCTTTCTGAGCAGTGGAGATGATGAGCTCCCTTCCCTTGCCCTTTGTTTAGAGCAGCTGAGCAGCTCCCAAGCCCACAGACAGGGACATCAAAGGCTTTGGGACGGTTGTGAATACATTTGCAAGGGTAAATCATATCTGGGCCTGCTGTCTGCTGCAGGCACCAGATTATCAGGGAGCTGCATCCTGATCAGATAGCTGAGCTTCCCTGGAAAACTCCTATCAGCATCCTCCCTGCCCCTCGCTCAGCAGTGACACAGCAACGGCTGGTTTTTGTGTGAGGAAACTGGACTCTGCTTGGGCTCCTTGAGTAAGACTTTGAAAAATGACATCTCATTATATGCTTAATTTTTTTTTTAATAATTAATGTAACTTTTTTTTAAAGCCATTCACTTTTGCTGCTGTACATCCTAGAAATGTGAAAACATCTGACCAACCTCAGCCTTCTGGCAAGCCAAGGGAAATCAATGCCGGCACCTGTGCTGGACTGTGATGACAAATAGGAGCAAGAGAATATATAACTGTGGAACATTATTAAAAATTTAATTTAATTTAATAATTAAAATTATTAAATCCCATTGAAGATACATTGAACATTTTCCTACATTTACTATAAGTCGTTCAAAAAAGTAAGTTTTGAGTTAAGTCCCACACTTCTCAGTTTTCTTCTGCATTATTTAGTAAAAAAATTCCTCTTCCATTTGTACTGCACAATGCCAGAGCTATATCTTTGTGTTCAGTTCAACGGGCAGACAGGGATCAGGAACAGGCAGGGGGCTCTGAAGAATCCATCACAGTCCCACAGAAGGGTCTGGGCACTCAGCACAGGCTGGAGAAAAGCCCACTGGTCCATCAGGAGACCCCGATGCCTGTGTTTTAGTGAACTTCCCCCACCGCCACTGCCCCACGGTCACCCTCAGAAATGTAACCCAAACGCTGCAGCTTTCCCTTCTGTCTGCCCTGAGTGCTCTCCAGACTTAAAACTCACCATAATCAAGATGTTACAAATATTTTCTCCTTCTAAAAGGCCCACCTACACTGTCTTGTTCCCAGGGTTTTCATTTTACATGTGAAAAATCCTGTTAAATTTCATTTTTACGTTCAGCGCTGATAGAGCTTTAGAGGAACTCAGTCTCATTCGTATGAGGGCTCTACCTTTTTGGCTTCCAGGTATAAAAATCCTCCAAACTGCTTTGAAAATCCTGTTTGTGCAAAACAGACATAATTTGTGCTGATCAAATATCAGACCCTGAAAGTACCATTCAGATTTGCAACTCCTAAAGCTCTTTCTAAAACAATACTAAATAACACACCAACTTTGGTCTTTCTCTCAGAGCCAGTTTCCTTTTATTCAGCTCCCTCATTAGAGTCACCAACAAATAAGTAGATATAGCAATAATAAGGCTAAGTTTATCTTGTTTCCTTTTCCTCCACTCCCTTTTCTCACTGTATTGCTAAAACTTGGAACAATAACAGGATGCCGGGATGCAGGGTGGGAAAAGGCTGACTCCCAGCTGGAAAACCTTGGAGACTGGAGAGCTGAACACTCCCAGTATTGCTTAACGAAAAGAGAAGTGGATTTTGCTATTTGATCTTCATTTTTTGTGTACTGCTTAACATTTTGGGATACTGTTGATTTGAGTTTACCTGATCTGGGGACAAACCGAAGCTTCGCCAACTCTGACTCAGGTAAGAGATAAATGTTATTTGCTGTCCTTCAGCTGTGAAGTTCATTGCAAAGGTTTTTTACCTCCACCAGAATTATTTTCTAATGTGTAAAATAGTTTAAGAAATACCAGCAAACAGGCTCTGAATTTTATATACAACCACAGATCCCTTTGGGCCTCACATCGAGGGCACTCACACCAAGTGCAGACAACAGTAGAGCTGTTTACAACTGACACTGCAAGAGGAAAATCCCTGGCTTTCTTGGGCTATAACACAATACTCCCAGGTTGTTTAAAAGGAGAGACATTTCATGATTTTTTGGATGAACATTTAGATTATGTTGTTGATGCGCATTCATAATGGAAAAAGGACAGAAATGATCCTGCAAATTGCACCTGTAAACCCTTTAGGAAAGGATTTCCCTTGTGGCGTGGACAGTTACAGGTCCAGAACTGTTTGGAGGGAGCAGGTGTGTGCTGGGCTATGATTTGGTGTAACAGGTTTTATTATCAGGTGGCTGATTGGGCACTGCCCAGGCTCCCCAGGGCAGTGGGCACAGCCCCAAGGCTGCCAGAGCTCCAGGAGGGTTTGGATGATCCTCTGGGGCACAGGGGGTGACTCCTGGGGCTGGGCCTGTGCAGGGCCAGGAGTTGGACTGGATGATCCTTGTGGGTCCCTTCCAGCTCAGCACATTCTGTGATCCTGTGATTAAAGTGGGGGTCGTCTTGGTATCCGTCTTTGAGGTGCCACGGCTTTACTGTGCCCAGTGCCAAGAGGTGACAGCCACCATGTACCAGCTTTGGCACATCGCTCCTGCCAAGAGATTTATTTAAGGCTTAGAGGGGAGTTTACATAAACAGGTCAGTGATTTTGTCTCCTAAACTCAAGTTTAAAGTGGCCCAGGTGCTTTAGCACCCTAATCCTGGGCTGCTAGGTTTCACAGACCCTGTTCTAAAAGACCAGCAATTCTTATTTCAGAGGTTTCTTGATCTCAGTGGTCCAAAAAGACCTACTTTTTTCTGATGAGGTATTTTATGAGCAGTGGCTTGATACAAAAAGTTGGTTGAAAAGGCTTTTATCTTATCCTAAAGCTATTGTAACAGGTCCCTGAACTAACAAGCTCCCTGTACAGCCTGCAGAGATGAAGCATTTATGCATAAGAGATGAACTGATTGTGTTTTTTTCTGTAAGAACTCTATGCTGTAATAGTGGGACTGTCAGTGTGCACAGTACCTCACTGTGCTGGTTGTCACACTGTAATAAAGATAAAAGTAGGAAAGAAATGCAGGGAAAAAAAATGTGGAAGATGAATCTCTGCAAGAAAATCTCTTGCATTCTTAGCTACCAAAGACTTTCCAAGTTGGCTGCTACTGCAGTTAACAAAGGCATAGTTAATCAATGTGTCGCTGCCTCCACTGATTATAAATCATTAGATCAGCATTTGTAAAAGCACACAGTATTACAGATGTTCATGTAGGATAAAATATTAGACAAAAGCAAGGATGCTCCAGTGATTTACAAAAGCTTCTCATCTTAGGTTAATTTGTGCCTTGTAAGAACAATTCACAGAAATGCTGACTTGCAATTTATCTGCAGTATCTCCAGGAGGTATTTTATCCTTAAATAAAGGGTGACCCACAAGAGAAAAGGACACTGGATTAATTTAGCATATGAAAGCCTTAGAATAGTACAGTATACCATAGAGAAGAATGTGAAATTACAAACAATAAAACAAATTAATTTGAAAGCAAAATATAAACTCCATTAACAAATCATTCCTGCTTTGCCCACAAACCTGGCTTTGTTTTTCAGGCTGCTACAACAGAAGTATTTCCCAAAGCTTTGCTTTAGCATAGGATCATAGAACTCTTTTTCAAACATTTTAAAACTAATGCTAATGCTGAAATTGTGCCATGAAAGGGATACCTGTCCCTCAGCAAGGTGCAGCTTGCAGAGTGGGAGGTGTGAGGCAGCTGGGGCAGAGCAGAGTTAACAGGTCTGATGCCAGGTTTGCTTCACATCCTGTCTTTGCTGAGGGAAACTGCACTGAAAACAGGATACAGGCAAAAATCCTGGGGCATGGTTTAGAAGCTGCTCTGATTTACAGCAGTTGTGGAACAAAGGCCTTCAGTGCACAGCTGTAAATCAATTACTTCAATTAATATTTCAAATGAAAAACAGAAAAACTTTTTTTAAATTATTTTTTTCTTATCAGTGTATGTGTCTACACAACTACAGGTTTAAATCAGGCCAGGCAATATTTTATATTTTCTAAAAGAACAGAGGTTCACAGAGTCGAGATAAAGGATTAATTCTAGCAGCTGAGCTTTCTATAAGGCATCTCATGATATTTCTGGGTTTTGCTTAGGTTCCAGAAGTTTAATTCAGAGCTTCAAATGTTAGTGCCAAGAACAAAATAAGAGGTTCCTTGTTTTTGTGAGAAAATTTGTTGGACATGAAATTATTTTGGTGTAATTTTTTTTTTTTAATAAATGTCTTTCCCCCTGTTATCCTTGTGAGTTTACAAACCAAAAACCCCTCCAAGTTTAGCCCTGATGTGTCTGGTTTCCATTCTATCCAGGAACAGCAGACAGTGGTTATTGTGTAAACTGGAGGTTTGCTAGGGCAGAGATGCCCAGCTCACCATGACTAGAACAATTCCCCACATGTGCTTGTGAAGAGCTGAGCAGAGTCTGAGCTTGGAGAACAGACCTTGGCAAGCCCAGAGCTGGATCCTTGTTTGATCTGTGATAAGAGTTTGTTGATCCCCCCATGGATCCCAGTTCAGCCCCTACTCCATCCCAAGGGCCTGTGCAGGTGTATCAGCACTGCAGACACACAGGGCAGAGAACACTCTCCTGTCAGGTCATGGCCAGGAGCCACCACTTTGGCTGCCAAGGAACTTGCAGGCATCCTTTTCCAGAGCCTGTCCAAGCACAGAGCCCATTGCAGACCCAGGGATCCTACCAACTGATGCAGGGAACAAGGATGGGCAAAATCAATGTACATCTGTCAAGGAAACTTGCCTGTCCACCCCCCCGGAGCCACTCTGGCAGCCACACTGCCACCCCCAGACTGGCACTGCTGGGACAGGACCCCCTTCACAGCAGGGGCTCCAGGAGCCAACAGGTCCTGCTGGACTCCCCACACACTGTCAGACCAGTTTCCTCACCAGTTCCACCCCAGTTTTCCCATGGCAGAGCCTCATATGTCTCGTTCCATAAAGCTATTTGTGCCCAGTGCAGTAACACAGAAACAGCCAAAGCTGTCACCTCCCAAACAAAGCAATTCCTGGGCTTTTCTCCCCTCCCAGTCCAAGCACATCAGAGTCTGGAGCCCTCAGCTCCCTCAGCTGGCTGGGTCACATGTACCTGTGCCCTTTGTTATGCACAGGCCTCTTGCCCGGGGCTCCACTCATCTCCCACCTCCAGAGCCCACCCTGAGCTGCCCCTGAGCCCCCTGCACTGAGCCCCTCGACACACCCTCATTGCATGTGCGGCCCACCTCCCAGACTGAACCAGAATCCCTCAGAATCACATTCTGAGTTGGAAGGGAATGGCCCACACAGGGGTCAAACCCACGACCTGGGTGTCATTAGCACCAGCTGAGCTCATCTCAGGGTCACTGCAGTGAGCCTGACCATGAAATATGGGAAAATTAATACAAAATTTGGAAGAACCTGTTTGTAATTCTTCAGTGTAGGAATACAAATTTGCCCTTCCATTTGATTTCCACACACCTTCATATGAATTTCAGATTTGCCAACAAGAATGGAACTGGCCATATATTGAATGGAAGGTTTTGCTGAATATTTTAAGTTTTCTCATACTTCCGAAGTGGATGTTATTTGTGCCATGAGTCTGTTTAATACACATGCTGCTACACACATCTCTTGGGCAGGCAGTGAGATTTGGGGCCCAGCCCTTCTGGGTGCTAAATAAACCCCATGGAGGTTCGCAGGGCCTGGAGCAGTTCAAGAGCTGTGATTTTCAGGGCTGGCAAAGACAGGAGAAGGGCACAGGGAGAACTAATCCATCCATTGCACTGTCTACACTTCAGTTTTGCTACTCTGAGACTATCCCAGTAAATATTTACAACCAGTAAACCAGAGGCAAGCAGGTGCAGGGACACCGATAAGTATTTTTGTGTCAGACAGACAGCAAAACTCTTAGAAAAGATTAGCAGCTGAAAGTGTTTTCAAGTATTTTCTATGAAGGCCCAGAACTTACAGTGAAAAATGACTGGTATTTTAGAGATTACCTGGGACACACTGCAGAAATGGCACATGTACCTTCCCAAAGAGCAGCAGAGAGCAAAGAGTGTTCTTGTGTCCTGACACTGCTGTCTGAATGCGAGGGGGTACAGAGCACTGTCACAGGTAAAGGTAGAGCAAAACCAAAATTGTTTTAAATCTTCATTTTCAAAACCCAAAGAGGTCAGTTCTATTGTTCCAGTCTAATTGTCATCAAGATCCTTCTGCTCCTGTCCAACTTCACCAGCCAAAACTTGAGGAGAAAGAGCCCCCATTTCTATTATACATTCCTTTAAAAAGCCTCCTGTCAGCCTCCACAAACTCACAGGAGCCCACCTGGCTTTGTCCCCACTAAAGTCACCATTTCTCTGCATTCTCTGCATCCGCCCCTCTCCCCAAACCCAACATCTGGAATGGTTCTCCTGACACCTGGCAAAGCTCAGGGGGCACAAGGTGGGTTATCTGCAGCACACAGGGGCCCTGGGCCTTATTGTTTATGACAGTGTAAAGGGAAATTCCACTTCCACAGTGTGTCTGGAAGATACAGTTGAATTCCTTCTCCTGCCTTTGTCCACATTTTTAAGCAATCCTTTGGTAGGACCAGTCTTCCTTTTCCCCTTCCTTTTATGATGCTATCTGGTATGAATTTGTACTCTGGAAATCCTCTAGGAGGCCCAAGTCTGCCTTACAACACATTGCTTGAGCAGACCAAGGGCCTGCTACTGCTCTCATGCAAATGAGAGGAAATCCTGCAATTGATGGGAATGGTTCCTGTGAGATGTTCAACTTCATTGGCAGAATCTCCACTGGCACAGAGTTTTAGGTCACCATCTCCATTCATTTTGTGGAATACTCCCTCCCCCTACCTCCAGTCCTGGACCTGAATTCAGAAGAGATTTGCATTATCTTAGTGGCTTTTACTGTCGTTATCTTTCAGATATACATGATCTATCTGCAAGACAACCAGTTACTCGTGACTTGATGATCTTAAAGGTCTTTTCCAGCCTCAAAGATTCTATGATTCTATGTTAGAATTAGGCCAAGCAATCAATACTACTAATAATCAGACTTTTCACCACCTGATCTAGAAATCTACAATGAAATAGTATACATTATATATAGTCTACTAGTAGTATAATTAATAGCATATATTGTCTATTTGCTCAGTATTGTTAATTTATGTGTTTAGGCTCTCATTAAACATAAATAAATATTGCTACACCATGCACATTTTAATATTGTTCAGACTACCAATACACTCTGCCAAAGACACTTACCCAGCACAGAAATTAAGAAGTGAGGGCAGAAAGCAGAGAGTACAAAGAGCTGAAATGCTTTTTGTAATGGGTTCGTTTTGCAAAGAAAATAATGTCAATGTGACAGTGAGAGAGCTCTCACAGATCTCTGTAGCACCATTTAACAAACACATCTGCTTTGTACTCTAGATCTGCCAGCAGCAGCCTTGGTAAAAGTTCAGGATTGGAATGGGTACTGAATTACTGAATAGTAATTGCACTTGGAGATGACTTCAGTCTCAAACAGGAAGAAAGGGGCACATTTCTCTGTGGAATATATTGTCTCATTTTCCTGCTGTGAAATCGTGAGCTGTATCACTTGCCTTGTATGGATTAATCTTGGGCTTCTTTACGTGATGAGAAAGGGTTCATTCACACAGGAAAGGGGTTTTCAGTGGCCTTGATTAAAATGTGAGATGTGGGAGAAATAAATGTTCCACCTACACAGCCACTAAAGAGACAAAAAATCCCACCTCAGCCCAGAAAATATCTCCAGCTGTGTTTGGGGTTCGGGCAGCAAAGCCACACATGCAGCACTGCTGGGAACAAGAACTGCCCAAACATCAGGGGACTCAGAGCATCACACCCAGGGCAGGCAGCAGCTCGAGCCTGGGGGGGGACAGGTTCCTCCTGGCCTCTGCTCTGGGGTGGTAAAACTCATCAGCCTGATGATCTCCTTAAGCCAGAGCACAGGCAACAGAGCAAAACACAATTACTCCACATGGAAACAAATCCACACTGACAAAAAAAAGTCATACAACTTACAACAGCTTTCCTCATCTTTATAAGCTTCCCTGAATTTTCAAATTTTCAGGCTCTTGGCTTCCCTTTATCAGCACGTCGAACTGAAAATTTGCTTCCCCAGTTTTAGTTTGATTTCCAGATGAGATTTTCCTGACAAGAGCTAAGCTGTAAGTAAAACTATTGAAAGGCTCATTGTAAATTCACTAGGGCAGTAATAATATCATTTGCATCATCTCACAACACATGGAGATTATAACAATGGAAATGTTCCAGGAAAGGACCGTAACTATAGAGGTGGGCTAAAAAGGTCTAAAGTTAATTAAGCCTGGTCTAGAAGTCTAGTTGAATAAGGGCAGGAAACAGAGAAGAATGAACTGACATTTGAATTAGACATTTTAAAAAGGGAGAAAAATACTGAACACTAAACAAAATCTATCCAGACACACCCTGTTTTTTTAGCCTCTTGCCCAGACAGAAAACAAGAGATTTATGTATATGTACATGCTTTCTTTATCTGCCAGAAAAATAATTTTCAGAGGAAATACTAATGCATTCAGTTCCCCAGGAGAATACCCTGGACAAAGGAATGAGCACACAGAGCCAGCTGAACATGGTTTCTCTGTTTCAGATTACTGTTAGTGCAGTAAATACCAATTACTGTGACCTGGGCATGATGCTTGTGTTCCAGACAGATACTTTTGCTCTTGAGCTTTTGTTAAAGGAAAATGTCAAAAAAATCTTATCTGCTGTAAACACAGCTACATTGCACCTTTAAAAAAATCCTGTTTATTGCATGTGGTTCCTCAAAGGATTGGTACTTCTCCTTAATGAGAGTGACTCAGCTGGAGCTCTGTGCTAGGAGGCCTCTCTGATAGTAAGGTTTTATCTGGAAACAAAGGGGAAGTGGAGAAAGCTCTTCATTACATTATTCTTACTGTGTACCTTGTTTTGTTTCAGCTTGTCCTAACTCTCAAACATCCAGTGACAGCTTCAGCTGATCTCTGTGCAGAGCAGAGCTAAGCAAGGGCAGTACCAAAACAGATCCATTCTGAAAGGTGCACACAGTTTATTGTAGGGAACAAAGCTCCTGGTCAGAGATGCTTGAGAAGTCTTTTAAATGACAACAAACAACTCCAGTATGCCCAAACCATTCCACTTCTGCACTGGAAGGAGCAAATAATTTTTGAAGGATTCCCTTGTCCCCCCACTCCCCAAAAACCAAACATCACCTGGCTGTGGGGGGTGCTGGGGATGAGGGAAGCTCAGTGCTGAGACACCTGCACCTCTGTCTCTCCCACTGGAGCCACCACAGTTTGGGATAAAGAAAAGGAAATTGGCTCAGAGCAAGAGAGAAAAAAGCTGGATGTACAACCATGTAAATATGTCCCTGAGACTGATCGTTGTCAAAGTCAGCGAGGCCCTTCTGAGCAGTGAGTGCCCCTGACTGCGGGATCATCCCTGAAAATGGCTTTAGGAATCAAGGGAGGGAACAAGCTCTTTGCCTGTTTGCAACACTGGCATTTCATCACTGTTTGCAGCATCTGTCTTTATCAATAATTAATCTGGACAGGAGATATTTTCCTCTGGGCTCTTTATTTTGGACTAAGAATTCATGGGGGGAAATGTCTGCAGTTCTAGACTGTGATGCAGGGTTATCCCACCCACCTTATCATCTCACTTCAGAACAGGGCTGTATCTAATGAAAGTTAAGCCCCCAAAATAGCTCAGATTTCAACAGCATTTGGCAACTGTTATCAAAAGATGTGGCCAAGAACAAATTTTCTGTCACCTGACTGTGAGCTTCATCCCTGCAACATCTGCAAAGCAAATAAGTCATCCCAGTCACAGGGACTACGGGCTTCCTGATAGTAAAAAACACTCCAAACCAACAGAGCACAGAATCTTTATGATACATGGATGATGAGCTAATAATGTTCTGTACCAATACCTAAACTCTGCTTGTGGGTTTGAGCACATTCACTAAACACCAGAACACTCCTGCTCCTCAGGAGTCCTTCAGCCCTCGTAAACCTGCTCCCAGAGAGCAGAAGCTGTAAACAGCTATAGCAGAGTAGTTTGTGACCTTGAAACTCCATGCTATCCATGCTGGCAACAACTCAGAGAATGCCAAAACCTTCTGTTTATGATAATATATTTATTTGTTATGAAACAGCATCAAAAATTAGTTTAATAATTTAATCACAATTGAGCTTCAACATATTTAACAGCTGGGTTCATCCTGGGCATTGTGCTTAAGCACATTTTATTCTTTCCTGTATTTTGTACTGACAGATTTGTATGTGAAGTAAAATGACACATATGTATGTGAAGTAAAAGGCTTTATGCATGGAAAGACTGGACAATGCCATTTGCTTCTTCTTTAAAGGACTCTAATCCACTTTGGGGACACTTCAGGGAAAGTGTTTATAGTAAAGCATTATATGACTGTAGTAGAAGAGTAAGAACCCTTCAGCAGCACCAGGACACACAGATTTTAGTGCTTCATATCCTGTATCTGCTCCATTTCAAATTGGTTTTCACCACCACTCAAGTATCTCTACAGTCTCTGTGATGACAATTAACTTTATCATGAAAAATGAGCAGACAGGGATTCTGCACCTGCCAGAGACATGATCTACATGTGAGAGTGGGAAATGAGGAACATTCTCAAGAGTCACCCAAGGATTGATAGACCTCTGGCTGATAGACCTTCATCCTTGTTTCTCTCCTGGGCAAGGCAGTTTCACCAACACTGGGTACTTGCTGGACAAACCAGGATGCTCATAGGAAAGGAAAATAGCCATCCTTTAAAACAACAATTTTGCACAACCAATCTGATGAGAAGACCACAAAGTGTGTGCTCTCACCACTCATTTTAATGACTTCAAAGTATTGTTTTACCTCCATCGTGTGTCATCCTCACCACAGCAAACAACCACCACTTACGCAGTGCAGTCATTTCAACAACAAAAGTCAGTCAAGAATTAATTATTCAGTTAGTCAAAAACTAGTGCTTCCTTAAAGTCCATGGAAAGACCAACCCAATAACTAAAACATAAACATATATTTAATTTGTTTCTCAATTATTAGATTCACAAGGAAGAAACTCAGATAAAAACCAGGTTACTATAGATTGACAGAAAAATTATTTGATTAGAAATGAGAATAGGAATCAAAGCTTGTGCACATGAACCAGAGGAGGAGTCCCTCCTGGCTGACTGACTTCACTGTGTAGGAGTTTTGACATGACACATAAAAATTAGCCCTGGTTTCTCTTGACCTATGTGGAAGTTGCTTACTTTTGTACAGACCCTACAGGTACATAGAAGTAGAGCCACATGTTTTATTAGAGCAGGTATGGGATTAATTTCCACAAACAGAAATGTTTCAGATCCCAAACAGATTTAAACAAACACTATCCACAAAAAGCTACAGGTAAAGACCACAGAACAACCAGGCACAATCTATCAGCCCATCTCCTCCAAATTTTTTAAGGAAAAGATACTGTTTGAGGTTTTCTCGAATTCCAGCAGTAGTCCAATTGAGAGCTGATTCCGAGCTGTACAGGTGTTATGTACAGGTAAACCAAGATCTAAGCCAAATAAAGGGTTATTTGAGAACAAGAAATTGAACCTGAACCACCACCAGCAAGACACACTATAAAAAAAAAAAAAAAAAAAACAACAAAATAGTTTTATAACTAATCCATTCCTTATCAGACACGAGTCATGTAGGAGCACAGACAGCACCCTCCAAACTGCAAATCCATTTTTGAAAGTTTTTGGAAAATGCACATTAAGAGAAGGTTAACTAGAAATTGAGAGAAATCAGTTAATCCTTCAAGCTCTGAGATTTTTGGCCTTGGTGCTTGACTGTCCAACAGACTTGCCTCAGAATTCCCTCAGCCAGCAGTTCCCAGCAGAGGATTTTTGTGAGCCAGAGTGGGGCTGTGACCCTGTCCTGCCCACACAGAGCTCTCCTGTGCACAGATGAGAATAAGCCAAGCCTGCTACAGGCTGGGCCTTCCCTGCTCATGCCAACAGCTTTACCTCAGTGGATCTACCCAGCTAAAACATTATGAGGCACATCACTGGTGTAAAACCAACTGCAGCAAAGTCAGGAGAATTTACTGATGCCAGAGCTGATCCTGCACCTGACTCATCCCGCTTCTCTTCCAGATCCAGACCTTCCAGGTCTGGGTGCTCTCTAGCAAACAAACTGCCAGTCTACACATCCCTTTTCCATAAACGTGTCTTGCCAAGGAACAAACAGGATCTTTCTTCCTCACTCATTTCTCTAAAATCATTCTGTTTACAACAAATGTCTTCTCAGGCCATACATTTCTTATTTTCAGTTTGCACTCTGCCTTTTCATGTGCCCTTCTCTCAGGATTCACTGAAACCCTTTGAACCTGGAGCCAGAAGATCAGTCACCAAATGCAAGCAGGGGTGTCAGGAAGCTCTGGGAGGACCTTTGGGTGGATTCATTCTCACTGCTCACCCATCTTCAGTGCACAAGCTGCCACTCTCGAGCTTGGAGAGTGGCTTTGTTTTTAAAAAAAAAAAAAAAGAAAAAACTCAGGTCTTGCCTCCCCCATTTTTAGCAAGTTCTGTACCTGAGATAAGAGAAAGATTGGGAGCCCAGTTTGGCTGCCAGCTTTCCACCAAGGTAATAAACCTTTAATGTACACACAGCAAGTATATGTAGGCCTTTTATAGCCAAATGTCTTCATTTCCAAAAGAAGAATCTGTCCTTGCTGAGGACTCCATCCACCCATGAGCTGCAGTTGTATGTTGTATCATCTAGGAGGGGATTTTCTGGGGAGATGAACAGACAGGGGAAAAAATCATTAATAATATTATATATAATATATAATATTATACATAAATGTATATATTTATATAATGTATAATATTATATGTTGTATAAATCTATATATTTTTATATTAGACCTACCAGAAACCTGGAACTGGAATCACAAAACAATTTCAGACTAGAATTAATTCTCTTTTTCCCTAGGAAAAAAAATATAAGGAGCCAAAACCAGAATGAAAATCAGAAGTGCTGAATTGTGTCCTCACCATCAACACCGAGGACTGAACAGCGCCAAATGCAGCAAAAGAGCTCTCACAGCACTGAGTGATGTGTGGGGTTATTTTTAAAGTAGCAAGTTTGCTTAAGACATTGCTGAAGTGGCTATTCATTCAAAGGCACTATCACAAGTATAAAATGTCATTTTACAATGAGTTTTCAGGCAGGCATTTGCACTCCAGATTGTTTAGTCATCAAAGTGGCTATTTACCTAAAGGCACCATCATGCATATAAAATGTCGTTTTAGAATCAGTTTGCAGGTAGGCATTTGAACTCCAGACTCTTTAGTCATCAGTGGAAACCACTTCTCAGATGCATAAAATTGCCATAAAGGCAATCAAAAATATAGCACCAGGTAGTCAGGCCCATTTAAATCAGCTCAATAAAGCAGAAAGGAAAAAGCAGCAGTGTTCTCAGGAAAGGCCTATTTTGGTCATTGTTCTGTGTTGAGGACAAGTGACAAAACAGAGAAAACCACCAAGCGACCACTCTGAAAAAAATCATATCTGAAAATGCAAAAAAAAAAAAAGATTGCTTCATATCAAAGGTTGCAGAATTTCTCAGACAGCTTTTTTCAGTGGTGTCACTAGAGTTTGAAGCCCTGCCCTGGTTCCCATTGTCACTGTGAGCCCTCAGCTCCTCTCACTGAGCTCCAGGAGAGAAGGAGGGTCACGTAGATACTGAGGAGAACCTGGAGTGAAGGTAACAAACATATCCATGTGGTCACTCGGGGTGTTTCTCTGGGGTGTTAGAAGTTGGTTGGAGCAATATTGTCTAATTATGAAACAAAGAGCAAAATCTGAGACTAATTATGAGGTGGAGAACACAATCTGAGACTCTTGGTACTCCTGACCCTGGTCCCCTGTCAGGAGATCACTGTGCTTCAAATGCATCTTTAAAGGGGATAATGCTTTTTAAGTGGTTCTAGGACTTTTCACAGACACATGAGGAGCTTTATCATGTGTTTGCACAGCCCTTTACAGCCCCTGAAAGGCAGATTAGGTACTGTGAGGGCTATTTTCTTTTTGTCTCCTTAGCAAAACTACAGGCACTGCAAAGAAAAAAAGATCATTTGTCCCCCTTCTGTGTGTGGTGTTCTAACTTTCTGTGTCTTGAGGCTCATGGCCTTCACACATTTACTTTTGGTTTTACATCATAGATATGAGAAATTAATGTTCAAATGGGTGTTGTATGGCCAGGCTCTCCAGAGTCATTGTGTTACTGGGGCAGATCCTGCTCTCTGTGTCCCTCATCCTCACTGAGCACAGCAATTTGGGAGTGTTTAGACAGTGTATCAATGTATATTTTTTACATCTGAAAAAAAAATTGGCAGTGTTGTCCATTCTGTGAAACCCTGTTTTTTTGTATGGGTTTTTTTTTTTTCATTTGCATTATTCAGATCCCAACCAAGATAGTGTAAGCAAAAATAATCTTTCATTGCCAGCCTTCCTCACAACCAGGTATGAAAATTATCTCAACATCAGGGACACAAACCTTTGACAATATATTTCTTTTCTGGTGTGTGATAGAAATTTGTTCAAAGTGGCTCAGGATGTTCATTATCACTCCTCTACCACTATTTGGGTTTTTTGGGTGCTGAAAAATTCTCAAAGATGAGCATGAGTTTTAGTCTGATCAACCAGAAAAATACATAATTTCAGATGTAACTGTCTCGTTTCCCCAAGTCTCTGTACAGAAACCTGGTTTAACTTCTATTTAACATGCAAGCATAGAACTAATTTCTTTGAAAACTAAACTAACCTTACATAAGCATTAATATACACTTTTAGAGTGAGAAGTGAACCAAGTGAGAGGCAAATACCGTAAAAAAACCCATAAATGTTCATAGGAATATTTCTTCCAGTGTTTTCATTATATGGAGACCTTATTTATATTAGCTGTTCATCACCCTCGCAGCTGATTACTTACCAAAACAACTCGTAAAACGCAAACTTTTAATTAATACAGTATTTTCTGTATCTCCACCTGACTTTTTTTTAATAATTACTTCCAGTCTGCAAGAAGAAACTTCAGTGTATGAGCCACGTCTCCATTAAATCACTTTGAATACCAGAATTTCTCAGGTAACTGTCTATAGTACCCTGCAGACCAAGAGTTATTTGCTAAAATAATTCAACATATAAAATGAATAATACGGGTGGAAAAACCCATCATTTGCCAAAAGAAAATTTAAGAGCAATGCAAGAAACTCAGCTGCTTGAATAAACCATTCCCCTGCTAACTTTCAGGAGCATTTATGGTCCCTGCTTAAATTGGAAGAAGTTTGAATTATTGGGCTAATCAGTCAAGGGCAGAGGGATAACGGGGGACTGTACATTAGGGGAGAGCAGGGAAGGGACCTCCTGGCAGCATCCAGGGAAGGGACCTCCTGGCAGCATCCAGGGAAGGGACCTCCTGGCAGCATCCAGGGAAGGGACCTCCTGGCAGAATCCAGGGAAGGGATCTCCTGGCAGCATCCAGGGAGAGCCACGTGGCAGAGATTGGGCAGAGCCCAGGCTGTGCTTGCCCTTCTCCAGAAGCCTGTGGCCACAGGGGTCATTATTTGCAGGGGTGCATGTGATTTCCTCTCCTCAGTCCTGGCTGCCACAGCGGGCATGGGAAGGAATGAAATGTCATTCCCTGTCACCCCCCAGGAACTTTCTCTCTTGTGACTCCATGGGAACTCATTCTCCTGCCCAGGCATGGGAATGTCTCTCTTCTGCTACTGCCTCTGGCATTTCCAATGAGATCTGCTGGGAAGGAAAACTATCAATGCCAGAAAAGAGAGCATTTAGTACAACCTGTCAAGGGCTGCCATCCACGGAGCGTGGCCTTCACACCAGGACAGTGCCCTCGTCCCGTCACTGCTCCGGGAGTGCCCGCGTGTGCTGCCAACGAAGGGCATTCTGAAATGCTGGGATGAATTCAGTGACAGACTCCACAATGGCCAAATACCAAACCTGCATGGCATCCTAGAAGTGTCCTCAGAGCCAGCCTGTCCCATGGAGCAGAGCACACACAGTGTGAGTGGGCACTGTCACTGCTGCCAACAGGAGCAGTTCTGAAAGGTGGCAAAGGCCAGGCAGGAGCCATTTTTTGCAGGAGGTTCTGCTATCCCAGCCTGTGTTTGACCCACAGGGGGAACCAGAGGGCAGGCCAAGCTCCACCAAATTACCCACAAAGGAATATTAACTTACCAAGGAGGCTGGGCAAGTATTAACAAGGAAACCATTAATGAAGAGTTAAAGGAAGTGAAGCCACCCTAAAATCTAAGAACACAAATGGATCTGCTGAGTTAAAGGGCTTGCTTAAGTTTCAGCTGAAATGCAAACATATTTAAAAAGATTCAATCAGCACTTTCTGTATTAGTGGGCAAGTTCCCAGCAGCAGTACAGGAGAGCTCCACTTACCAGAGCAACAAGAGAAAGGGACTTTTTAAACACTGCACTCTGGTTTTTGCAAAACCACAGCCTGTACTACTTGACATCAGCCAACTGGTTTCCTTTGGTTACCATGTTTTGTAATCAAATCACTGCCTTCCAGTTTCCAGTTGTAAAGTGTCCATATACACAAATAAAACATACAAAACCAACTAAATCTTACTAATTTTTCTAAAAATATTCAAAGTGCATAGAATACAAAAAACTAGCTAAATCAAAAGGTTTTGTTTGAATCCAGAAAACTGTATTAAGCACAGTTTAGCTATTAAAAAGCAACTTCAAAGCCACCTTTTTCGGTCACTTCCTCCAGAGCCACAGAGGAGGAATGTTCCTCAGCTTATGTATAACAATGCAGGAGAGAGAAAAGTACAGGAAAGCAAAATTTCATGGTAAATAAAATCTTTTTCCTGACAATGATGCTGCACCACAGGATAACACTGATTGCCTGGTTACCAAAGAGTACTTTTGGAAATGTCTCAGCACCTTCCTGATGAAAATATTAATTTAATCTCACATCCAGCAACCTGTGTGATGTCAACTTCTCATCACAATTAACGGGTTTATTTTTGATGTGCACCTGACAGCTCCTAAAAGCTAATGGAAAGTCATTTATGTGCAATTTAAAATCTGATTACTTGAGTGTTAAAGTTCCCTGACAGTCCTTTATATTGGGAAAGGGAAATTTAGTAATTTACATTAAAATAATTCCTCAAATCTGATATGAAAGTCAGGCCTGAAGTTTGCTAATATTAACACATGATGTAAAAATATGGTTTCAGTTGAGAATCATTTCACAAATTATCATTTTGTAGATGGTAAAGCCTGAGAAGAGGGCATAAGGAAACTTCATGTGTGTCTTCAAATGTTTCAAAAGACAATTAATTGAGTCAATAAATGAGCTCTTTGAGGAAGATCATTTGCTGTATTGTACTTGGAATTGATTGGAAATCTCACACCAATCACTTTTTCCACCAAAAAAAAAACCAGCCAGTTTTAACTTTAAGTCAATATTTTCCATATGAAGATATTGACTACAGCACATCTTGTGTCAGGGATTGTCAAAACGTTGCACTGGGGTTTGTCAAGATGGAACATTTCATTTCAAGTGGAGTTAACACAAACTTTGACCTCTGCCATGGGCAGCACTGTCCATAGGGATCTTTCTGCTCAATCTGCTCCTCAGGCTAACAATGGTCACTCAAGTCACCTCTTTGCCAGCTTTCAAAACACATTTTTTTATTTCATTGAAATATTTTTTTTGGTTTTTACAGTTAAAACTCTTTCATGGAAGGAAGAAGCCTGACATTTCAAATGTTGGTGCTAAGGCAAATGCAAAGAAATAAAGTAATTAAACTCCCCTACAGAAGGAATGTCCATTTGCACTTCTACATGTGCTCTCTCTGCTTAATCTCATTCTGTCGTTAGTTATATATTTTCATTTTTATATTACTTTCTAGGCTGCAGAAGAAGATGGACTACATTATTCTACTCCATTCATTGTTCTTTACTCTCGCATTTGCTGACGAAGAAAGTCAGAAAAAACCCCAAAACCTTTCTTCAAACAAGGCCAGTCACAAACGGCTGAAGAGAGACTGGATATGGAACCAAATGCACATCAAAGAGGAGATTGATGCACCATTGCCACACCATGTGGGCAAGGTAAGCAGCAATCTGTCAGCAAGAATGAGCAGAAAGCAGTAAATGAGGATCTTGGAAAGCATTGCTTGTTTGCAGTCTGGGCAGCAGAGAAAAAAAGAAATAGAATGGGATTTATTACTTACGTATTAAAGTGTTAAAATCTTGGGCAAAGAGTAAATCAATAACAATGTCGAAGGGACTCTAATTCTCCTGGAGAATACAAATAAATTCTAGGGAATGGCAGGTACGGAGCATCCTCAGTCCAAGAACACTGTGTGCAGGGCACACTCAGGAAGAAGTCTGGTGCTTGATGTTTGTCAGTATTTTTCTGGCAGGACAAGATTCTTTCAGAAACCTCAGAGATCAGCAAATAAAAATATATGCATTAAAAAATACACAGTTCACATCTCTCAGCCCGGATACTAAACAGAGGTGTTATGTTTAGCAGTACTGTTACACAATCAAAAAAACTGTTTCACAAAGCGAAAGAAAACAATTTTTAAAAATAATAACGAGCATCGACCTGCTTGCAAACTCATTTTCTTCAGGGCAGTGCTCATAAAATCCTGTGGTTAACTGCATATCACCCAGACAAAGTTCTTCCAATCTAGTCTTTCAAACTGAGCCACTGTGACACTTTGCAGACAGATGCAGTTGTAGGTTTTCCTCCCACGTGAACAATCCCATCAGTCAGGGCTGTGTCACAGGGAACAGACTCCTCTGCATCACTGCTGTTCCCTGCACAAAGCACAAGGGACAAAGCAAAGGCCAGAGGGTGCTCTCAGCTCACACAGGGCATCTGTGGCCCATTTCAGCCCAATTCAGCCCCAGACTGAGGAGAACACTTCCATTGCTGAGCTGCTCTAAATGAGAGGATTCCCTTTGTGCAGCAGCATCTGACTGCTCTGCCAGGGCTGTGTGGGCACATCTGCAGCTCTGAACACTTGATAAACCCTTTAGAGAAAGGCCACGGGAGCACAACTGAGTGACAGCTGCAGGAATATGCTGATACATCCTGATTTTATCTTTCCCAGCCTTGGGTGCTTTCCTTTGTGTGTTCATCCTCAGCATTAGAAAAGGCATTCTCAGAAGTCTCTACTTTTTACACCGAATAAGAAGGCACAGGCTTTGAGACAAGGGGGTGGTTATTTCTCCTGTTACATCTCCAGAGTTGTAATCTGCTCTCCAGCAGCCAGAAACATGATTAAATATCTGGAATAAGGGAAGGAAATATTAGCAAAACATTTCAAAATAGAAAACTGAAATTAAAAAAACATTTGACAGTAAATGACAATTACGGGATAAATCAAATCCTGAATGCTCAGCAGTTGAAATTTATGATAACATCAGTAACAAAAGACCAGAAACTCTTGGCCAAACCCAGAAATCCCTGATAAATAGCTTGCTGAAATAAGAATGCTTATATAGTGCATGGAAAACTATGGTTTAAATCTTCTATCAGTGTTCTTATATGGGTGAAGGTATAGAAAGGGAAGAATCACCAGATTATTTGCAGATTAAATAATGCACAAAAGCATTTGGAATTGGATTAAATTACATTTTAAAACTGATTAATGTTCATTCCTTTTGCCCCATCCCTTTTTCATTGCATGTGATCTTCAATTTTCAAATCTGTGAGGTGAAATTTAACCTTACTGTCGTAGCATGAGCCTGAAGGCTGACCATTAAAAAATTGCATGTGACTAAACACAAGCAAGTTGTCAGCTGTGGCAGGAATCCTGCTAAATGCTAAGGAAAAGAGACTGATGCTAAACAATGTCAGCAGCTGTGAATGCAGATTTGCCCCTGTAACCCTGTGTAACCTGAGCAAAAGCCCTGGTAGGGTCAGAAAGTCACTTGCAAACCAGACTGGCTCAAACTGAACCTGCTGGTGTGTGTTATTGCAGACACTTAATGATTCATATGTGTTAACAGCATGAACCATCTATATCTTCAAGAAATACAAGATATGTTTTTAAAAATGCTTCTTGAAATATAACCAAGTTTCAGTCTGGAGGCAAGTTTCATCCTGTAACCCCACTGTAGCTGCTCTGGGGCTTTAGCTCAGTAACTCTCCAGCTGACAGCAGAAGTCCTGCTGGCCATTCTGTTTTCCAGCTGAACTGAAGGAATCCTGGTTGTGTATCTGCTGGGAGAAACTGTGCTGCATCCGGGTGCCAAAGCCCACTTTTATCTCTTTGAATTATCCTTTCCTTCCAGATCACATCCAGTGTGAGGAACAACAACGCCAAGTACATCATCGAAGGGGAATATGCCAACACCATCTTTAAAGTGGAAGAGACCAGTGGGGATGTCTATGCCTTTGAGAGGCTTGACAGGGAAAAGAAAGCAGAGTATGAGCTGACAGCTCTCATTATTGACAGAAGAAACAACCAGTCACTGGAACCCCCATCTAAATTCATCATCAAGGTCTATGATATCAATGACAATGTCCCTGTGTTTGTACAAAAGGTGTTCAATGGATCTGTCCCAGAAATGTCACCAGTAGGTATGTTCTTCTGTCAGTCATCTGCCTTCATGTCTCTGGTTAAAATGCAGAATTCATACTAAATATGCTGTTTGAAAATCCTTTTCCAGGAACGTCAGTCACCAAAGTGACAGCTGTAGATGCTGATGACCCAACAGTGTCAGGTCATGCCACGGTGAGTTACCAAGTCATTAAAGGAGATGAATATTTCACCATTGATGACTCTGGTAAGTGAGATACACAAATGTCCTTACACTTTGTCCTTACCCTACCCTGTGAAGAAAACACAGGGTTTTAAGCCTTCTTCATTCTGGAAAAAAAGAAATAATAATAAAGCAATACAATTTTAACCATGATTGAGAAAGATTTTTCATTCACACCCACGCAGTGTCACCACCTGAATCTGGAAATGAGCTAAAAAAGTCAAGATACCAGGTACCTTTAATGAACTGAGAAGATAAAAGGTCATGTTTTTCCCACTGATGAAAAGACTGACCAGGACCTGAGTTCATGTTTTCAATTCAGGAGAGATATCATTCCTTTGACCAAATAGGAAAAGGAAATACATAAATTTTGAAGCAGCATTCAATAATCAATAATCATTCAATCTCCTAAACTTTCCTGCTTAAATTTTACCCAGTTTTAGAATTCCTGTCAGTATCTCTTGTAACCACACTAGTCTTATAGAGCAAATAATGCAGGTAAAGAGGTGCTCAGACAGATTCTAGAGGCTGTAGTGACCAAGTTTAGACATTGTCAGACTGCTCTAAACAGAAAAAATCAGTTTAAATATTACACAGAATCTCCTAATATTCCATCATGCAGAAATATTTTTAACATTTCTAACCTTAGAAAAACACCCCTGTAAAAATTCTACTTAGAGCTGAATGTGTGGCATAAGATAAAAACTTGTTATCAAAGTTAAGAGATGATGGACATGCAAAATCTAAACATATTCAATGTTATTTTTTCACAGGTGTGATTTTTACAACAAGGCCTGATTTAGACAGAGAGACTCAATCAACATATGAAATTATTGTCAAAGCAAAAGATGCTCCAGGGACTTCAGGGGATTCCAGCACAGCCACAGTCGTCATCACTTTATCTGACATCAATGACAACTTCCCAGTGTTCAAACACTGTGAGTGGAATGCAAGTTCTGGAGCACTTGGAATCCAGGCGTTGACACAACCAAAATGAATTTAGGTCCTGGTTCAACACAGTGCAACTTATCTTAAAAATGGCCAAAAGAATCTTGCCTATTCTGAAGGTCTTCTGTATTTCGTCCCAATTTGCACCCCTAGAACAGAAAACAAAAATCTCTATTAATTTCATCACTTTGGACAAGATCTTGACAATTTGGGGTATTACTTATACTTTTAGAAAAAAATACATCAAAGTACTGTCTTAGAGATATAAATGCTAAATTCTCAGTGAAATATTTTTCTGTACATTTATAAGCTAAGCACAAATTTAACTAAGTTTTCCATAAACACACTCTTCATGTCTTTCTTTTTTTTTTTTTTTAACAGCATCATTTCACTTTAAAGTGCCTGAAAACATTTCAGTAGGAGGAGAAGTTGGCAGAGTCAAAGTAGAAGATGTCGATGAACCACAACATAGAAACACAAAATACAGTTTTGTCCGAGGAGATTACAGGGACACCTTTGAAATTGTAGCAAATCCATACACAAATGAAGGAATCATTAGGCCAAAGAAGGTAATTTTCCCAGTAACAAAGATGATTATTGTGTTTTTTTCACAGGACTGTTCGATTTGGTTTAGCATTAGCAGCAGGAAAAGTGGAAGTGTGTGGAAGTCAGTATGAAATATGTTAATCCTGAACACCTGCTCTGTAAGCTCTGTGAGAAGAAGAGCTGGTGATTTCTAGTCCGTTTCAATCTCCAGTCCTGAAAAAATGTAGACTTGCTGCAGAGTGCAATGGGGACTAACTCAGATATTCAGGTTACACACCTTGGGCTCCTCTCAAACTTCAGGTAGTTGGCTGCTTCAAAGAATCAGTGATTTTAAGAGTTGAACCAACTGACCAAGTCAAAGAATCCTTCCATTCTGCAGCCCAAGTGAAACCAAAGCAGAAAATGTGAACAAGTCCACCTGACCACTTCTAAAAGTGGCTCTTTACAGTTTGCCATTTGCTCCAGTCTGAGCCACAGCTCCCTTACCTTCCTCAGTGTTTTCAGAGCTTCCCCACTGATTTCTTACAACTCATTAAGAAGGTCCAGACTCTCCAAAGTCTTTATTAAGATTTGTTCTTTGGGTTTTTTAAATTCTCAAACCTACTTGATTTGTATCAAGGGACCTTCCTACATCATGCAAAGCTCTGCCAAACCAGCCTTCATTGATTGCATTGAATTGTCATTAAAAAAAAGGAGTAGGGAGGACTATAAATCACCTCTTGTAATCCTCAGATTGACAGGAATGTGTTTTTTACTTCCAAATATCTCTCTGTAACTGTTAAGACTAGAAATGCCGTTAAGAAGGAGGAAAAACTACCAAGAACTTCAAGACTGGCAGTGAAGTCCTCAGCTCACATCGGGAGGAAGCAGCTTTCCCTCACCTAATGCAGCCCTTCCTCTGGTCTTCCCATGACCTGAGGAATGCAGTGCTTGCAACTGCTGCCCAGAGGAGGAGCAGCAGGAGACCCCACACAAACACTCCCCACTACAGAGGGATTTGGAATCAGCTCTTCTTTTAACGCATAGCAGGCAGAGTTCACCCTCTGTTTCGTAATGTGATGTTGGCCATGCACATGTCATAATGTTAAATATGCAGCCATGTGAGATAAAATTTCAGCTGCTAGATAAGTACTATCACTTCCACCTGCAATGTCTGCTCAAAGAGGAAAACAAGAGTCACCACAGTTAATTCCTGTGTATCTCAGAGTGCTTTTAGAATCTCAGGCAATATCACAAAGGGCCTAGACTGAAACGAGCCATAGCTGCCCGAGCTCCAAGCCTTCCTCCCATTGTGTGACTCCTTTTACAATCTCAGGCAATGGGAAGAACAGGGAAGAGGATGTCATTTATCACTAAATGCCCCAGCTATCAGTCAGTGCACCTATGCAGTCTGCCTGGAATGCCTTCAGAACAGAAACTTTGCCAAGGGACAACCTGGTCCCCAGCCCTTGGGGAAAAGGAACTTAACCAGGTTTGGTTGTTACAGGATTATAAAAAGAAAAGTGTTGAAACCAAGAAATACTTACTGAACTTAGAATGCTGGATGAGTCTGTTCCAAACCAGGGGTTGTTAAAGCCACGCTATGACAGAGAAGTTCAGCTGGGAAATGCTCTCCCATCAGTCCAGCCAAGATGCAGTTTGGTAATGTTTCCAAACACGAGTTAGAGCTTGGAGCTTAAATTTGCACAGCTAGCTAATGCAACATTTGCTTGGACACTTCCAATGGAAGAATTTCTGTATTTGTCTTTTTTTTAGCCCCTGGACTTTGAAAAAGTAGCAGAATACAGGTTTGACATTGAAGCAACAGATCCCACCGTTGATCTCCGGTATTTTAAATCTGGTGGCTCGAGGAGCATTTCAACAGTCACCATTGAAGTCACTGATGTGGATGAGCCTCCTGTCTTCACTAAACTACCATATGAATTTAAAGTCATGGAAAATGATGCAGAAGTAAGAACACTTGGTTCAGTTTGGGCACACGACCCCGACGCAGCTAAACGGAAAATCAGGTAAGACAGCACCAGCTTTAGTAATTCTACTTTGAAGTGAAGAATTCTTTAGGATGCCAAGAATTTGACAAAGAACTGAGACTTGGGCCCCGTTTCTCAAAATGTGAACGCCAAACAAAAACCAGAAAGAATACAATTCAATTTTTCCAGCGCTGCAGCTATGGATATATATGGTAACCAAAATCTGAACATAAATTACACTTACCCATATAATTACCACATGAACTTACTGATGAAACATTTGCACATTTAGGGCAAAATGTATAATCCTGGATATCTTCCCATGGCTACAGTTTAGTGCTATACTTTTTATTCTAAGAACTCTCCCAAGCATGTGCTTGGAGAAGAAAATAGACTTCTGAAACAACAAAGTACAATAATCTGGAAATTCTTTCAAGAGATGTATTTTACTCTCACAGCTTGCATAGTTTTAGGGAAATATTCTCAGCCTGCCTGGTCAAGATATTAATGTAATTTGTCACACCAGAACTCTCTGACCTTCCACTAAAAGAAATGAAGTGAATCATAGTTTTAGCCCCTGGAATTGACATATCTTGTTTTAAACGAAAAACAGATTTATTCGACGAAAAGCAAGTCCTAATGGAGACTATATCAGGGTGTCTGATACTGGAATTATTCAACTTCCCAAGCCCCTGGACAGAGAATTCAGCTCCTCATACAACATCACTGTAGCAGCTCAGGAAGTCCTTGAAGATGGTAAGTGCCACCCACTTCCCTGTTTGAAAGAAATCAGGGAACACCTTTCCAGCAGGGCTGTAGCTTATCAAAAAGGAAAGCCACAACCTGCCAGCCTGTTCCCACTAAGCTACAAATTACATGAATGCTTCAGGGTTTGCACAATAATCTTCCAAATCTTCCCACAGCCACACAGTGTGAAGAATCAGGAAGCCATGAACTTCAAAAGGGTCATTTGACTCCTCAAAGATCCTTGATGATTTAGCCCATTAGGAAAGTTTTGTAGGGAAATATCTAAATGTCAAGGGAAAAGTTTAAATTAAAGATGGAGCTACAAATTCTCCATATTTTTCATGCAGAAGGCACGAAAGGGGGCACAAAGGGTAGAAAGGGGGGTCTAGCCAGCCCTGGGATTCCAGACATCTGAGACCTGCACTGTTGTTGTCATTTTAGGTCGTCTTTCTGACAGAGAATCACATGCCCATGTTCATGTAATAGTTGGTGATGAAAATGATAATGCTCCAGAACTTGTTTATCCTGAGGAACCCAGAGTGTGTGAAAATGCTGCACCAGGAAAGGTGAGACCGGGAGAGTTCTTCCCCAAAACCTGAATTACTACTTGTAAGCTCAAGTGAAAGTTGTCTGTTAATAAAAATTAGTTTTTTGCACCGAAACACCTGCTCTTTTCACTGATTCCCAAAACATCAGTGGACAGGAAAATCTCTTCAGGACATCATACTGCTGGAATATTGACTTTTATCTGCTCACACACATGGGCTGTGCTGCTCCTCTCCCTCCAGGCTCTCAAGTCTGTACGTGCATTAGCAGCTGAGCCATGAAGGACAGTCGAGTTTGCAGAGCAAAAATCAGCAATTCGGTTCTATCACATAAATATTCATATGTGATACTGAGAAGGAAACCACTTTAGAATAGCAAGAGAAACATTGCTGCATGTGACATCATTGTAGTGGTCAGCAGAGTGCACATATCTGCACGTACAATAGTGTTAGTGTTTGGCAAAAATGGTGTTATGTTAGTATTTATGTTATGTTAGGATTTACATGTTCAGCCTCAGACACAAGTATTCAGCCCATACATGTAACATTTGTTTAATTAAGACATTTTGTGTCATGGTTTAGAAATGGTACTCCCCAGTTTAGTGCTCCCACTGGCACTCCCTTCCCTCCAGCTGGAAGCCCAAAAGGCAAAGATTGAGATCAGAACAATTCACTGGAAACAGCAATAAGATAAGAAAACAGACTGTACCATCAGCAATACTGACTGCAAGGGTACAGAGAGAGGGTGATGTACAGGCAAAATGCTCACCAAGCCTGGGACAATGAAAAGCAGTGGTGGACAGACCCTCTGCCCCCCACACTTCCCTCAGCCCGAAAGGAATACCCTTTCTTCTCAGGAGAGACACAGAGAGAGGCCCTTTCCCCTGCCCCCAGCAGTGAAGTAAGATGGTATAGAATAACATCAGTATCTGGGGCAGAACCAGGACATCAGCCCATACATTTAATATTTGTTTCATTAAGAGACTTTGTCACAGTCTGGACTCTTTGAGGGAATCTGATATAACACAGAGGGTATTCATTTCACCCTTAGTTTAATTTTTAAAATATCTCGGGGACATAATCACACACTTTTTTTTCTTATTCTATACATCCAATCTATGCTAGGTTGAGGTTTTCAAACCCAACATGTCATTCAGGTGTGGCAGCCTCAGTGACATTCCAAGGATGACAGTCACACCCCCAGGTAGGTTGAACACTTGAGAAGACAGCCACCTTAGGCATTTAAAGAAGCCACATATCTTTCAGCATAAGGCTTTTTTTATGCTTTCATTACAATCTGAAGAGGCAAAACTGATCTTTTAGAAGACCTACAAAGGAATTGCTTGCCTTGAAAGAACTTGAAGAGGAGCATCATGAGATATCTGTGTCCTGCCCGTTACTGAAGGGTTACCCAGGACACACAGCCCAGCTCCATAAATACTTTACATGATTTTATCACTGGAGAAAATGTGTAATGAAAGCTGTGACCTCTTCCATCTTTGTAGGTGATCGTCAGGATTTCAGCTACTGACAAGGATGAACTGTCACCCAGAGGGTTCTTCAAATTCTCCCTGGCCACAGAAGACAGCAACTTCTCCCTGATTGAGAACTATGGTACAGTATCCCTGCAATGCCTTTCTCAGCTGCTCCAAGTGGGACACTGGGGCTCAGGGGAGAAAAACTGCAGCAATGACCTGTGACTGGTCTGGCTGAGCTAAGTAATATTTATTTTTAAAGGCTTAACATACTGGAAAAAAAAAAATTTGTTTGTTGCCAGCCAAGTTTCTCTAAAGGCTGGCTCTGTCTAAGGGGAAGATGTACCACCAGACTGGGAAACTTTAAGGAAAATCTGGCAGAGATTATCACTTAATTAGATGTCATTACTTCTTGCAGATAACACAGCAAATATCACTGTCAAATACGGACAGTTTAATCGTGAACTTGCCAAAATCCACTACCTGCCTGTCATCATCTCAGACAACGGTGTTCCTGAGCTCAGCAGCACAAACACTCTTGTCATCAGTGTCTGCAAGTGCAACGAAAAAGGCAACTTCACTTTCTGTGAGGAAAGAGCCAAACAAGTGGGAGTCAGCATACAAGCACTGGTGGCCATTTTTATCTGCATCTTCACCATCATTGGTAAGGATCTGACCCGGGTAATATTCTCTGCATTAAAAGGTTTTGTTCTTTCTGAACTGAGATCTACAAAAGCTTTGTGCCTATAAAATGGCCACAGAGCCAGAAATTCTGTAACCATTTGATTCATCTCACGTGTTCTTCCTCTTTGGTGTGTTACAGAGCTCAGCTACAAAGCTGTTCCCTCCACTGGGCAGGCTGAGTCACTGGAAAGGTTACTGCACATATGCATAATAGACTTGATTTACTGCTGCCAGGCTCACATGTAGCTAGAGAATAGGAAATTTTTGCTGGGCAATAACAATAGGATTCCTGTTTCCAAAGGCTGAACTTGTCTGGAAGCCCTTTAAACAGTACAGTGAACATACACACATAAATATATCTGTCACAAGCCAGCAGAGCAGTGCTTATCTGCTGCATTTGAAATCTATCAGAGAAGGCACAGTACTTTTTCTTGCTTGAAGTACTTTTCAAGTGCCACATAAGTAGCATTTGATGCTTGGCATTAAAAGATTTACCAGCTGCAGGCAGTAGGTGATTCAATGAACTTGTGACACCATGTATGTATGTGATTACACCTCGAGAGTCGGGGGTGCAATTCCTGTCCAGACTGAACTTCTTCAGAGCATAGTAATCCTACAGCTAAGCAGTATTTTTAACTATTCCTTTAAAAAATAGGTGTTAAAAAAATCAGTTCAGGAAAAAAACCCACTTCAGACTGTGTTACATATCTTAAATGCAATTTGTTTCACTGCCTTGCCTCTCTATTTACACGTGCTCATTTAAGTTCTCTTTGCAGTACTTGCAATGCTGCTTCTCCTAAGGAAGAGACACAAGAAGGATCTGAGCGGGCTGGGGAGGAGCGTGGCAGAGATCCATGAGCAGCTGGTCAGGTATGACGAGGAAGGTGGTGGGGAAATGGACACCACCAGCTACGACGTGTCCGTGCTCAACTCCGTGCGCAAGAACGGCGTGAAGGCAGAGGCTGCTCCCTCTCCGTATGCACAAGTCCAAAAGCCTCCTGGAACTATAACTTCTGCTGCTGGAGAAATGGAAAGCATGATCGAGGAGAAGAAGAGCGAAGCTGACAACGACAGGGATTTGCTGCCCTACGACACTCTGCACATCTACGGCTACGAGGGGGCCGAGTCCATCGCCGAGTCCCTCAGCTCTCTGCAGTCGGGCTCCTCGGACTCGGACGTCGACTACGACTTCCTCAATGACTGGGGACCCAGGTTTAAAATGCTGGCTGAGCTGTATGGATCAGAACCTAGTGAAGATTTTGTGTATTAAGTTCAAGTTAGCCATGAGTTTTCTCCCTCCCACCACAAATAGACACCAGGAGACTGTCAGCGGCCACAGGAGAACTCACAGCTCTTCCCTCAAGCCATACTAGGATTTCAAACAGACGTGAGAGAAAAACCTGACAACAGTAGGGTTAAAAAGACACACAGACCATGTGTATTAACTTCCCCCAGCACTGCTGTCCTTGCTAACATTCAGTTCTGTCCCCAAAATTGCTTCTCATGGACCTGCTCAAGCCTCCTAGGATTCCCATCGAGGTAGACAATTCTTAAAAAGTGGGCTTTTTCCCCCCTCTTTCTCTTTCATTCCTCTCCTCCTGTACTGTTTCCATCAACATGTATCCAAGGTCACCATCCACTGGGAGAGAGAGGTTCAGTGGCCTTGCTAAGGGATGTTTTAAGCCCCCTGTATCTCCAGCTGGCTGCTTTGCCTGCCCCTTCTGGAACATCTTTATTGATGTTCCACACTTATGCTTACCCAGTAGAGGAGAGGAGGAACATATGGTCCATCACTTAATATTAGAAATTATTCCATCATTTTCAAAAAGAGGCATGTTTTCTCCTTCTTTCCATTCTATTAATTATTTTTGTTTTATAGTCTTTGATTACATATTCGAGTTATTCAAGATAAAATTAGACAGGATTTTTAGACACACAATCTGGTTTCATCTGTCATTTTTAACAGCCTGATGATGATTTCAGGCACCTTTCTGGCATGATAGAATCTGCTCTAGCTAACAGCAAAATTGTTTTTTCTCTCTGTAAATAGGATTTTAGTGTTACTCCATGGAATATATCCTGCAGGGCAGGAAATGGGGACATCAGGGGAATGTTAAGACTCCAATACTGTACTTTTCCATCTCTAGATGGAAGCATAGGTCTCTCTATATTTCCAAAGAGGCTGAATAGGGTTTTTATTCAATGTTATTAATGCAGTTGTATTTTTCAGGGACAAACAAATGAAGGGCCTCATTACTGTGAATCTGTTGTGACTTTTTCTAAGCGGGTACTGTAAAACCAGTATTTTCCTCCTAGGAAAGTACTGCAGACTTCTAAACCTGAATCTACACACCCACACTCTCATCTGCACAAGGAACCACCAGTGGAAGGAAGGTTTTGGAGCTGCAGCTTCTCCATCCCTGTGTGTTTAGTGTCTCACCTGAGGAAGAGCCACAGAATGACCAGAATGAAACTTCGCGGGGGGAAGTTCCCCAGCCAAATACATTTTTTGGAAAAAACGGGTCTCTTAGGACAATGGCCTGTCCCTGGCTTGCAGCAACACAGATTCCTGTTGCCTTCAGCAGGAACAGAGCCCTGTACCCAGATACTGCCCTGGGCAGCATCTGTGCTGGAGCTGTAGGTATTAGTTTAGTTGATTTAATTATTTAAATCTGCTAGCTAACCAAATAACACTAGATTTTATTTTTTTCCTAAACCAATATAATGGAACCTCACAACTTTGCTTTTCCCTTTTTCATGTCATCTCTAATTTACACTCCCCCCATAATTCTTCCTTGGTAGGAAACAGGAATGCACTATAATATGGTCTCACATCACTCCTAAACTGGATAACTACTGGAAAAAAGTTATCCAATAATATACTTGCCTGGACACTAATGTACAGTCACATCAATTGTGCAATCACTCAAATTTTCAAATATGAGCTAAAAGAAAACTGAGTAGAATTCTGTCCATCAGTCAAATCAGTTTTGGATCCCATCTTTCACTAAAAAAAAGAAGCACATTTTGGGATGACAGCCTTGGCTTTATTTTTCATGTGTTCATTCTCTCTTGCTTAATCCAGCCAACAGTGTATGCTATTGGGGTTCCACATGTTGGTACATTATAAAGAATGCTAACTACTAATACAGTTTAATTTTTTTGTCAGTAATTAAGGTATTGAGTATCAACAGGTAAAGTTAGTTGTTAAATTATGTAGTGCAGTAACTAAAGTACTTTGGTAGGCATCACCCAGATAGTATTACCTGTAATCCTTGTTTTTAAGTATTACCTGTACTCGGGTTTTTTAAAGTTGTTTTTTTTGGAAGCCTGTATGCAGTTCCCTTGTATAAAGATGTAAAGTTCCTTTTTATATTCCTGTACTGTATTTTTTTTTTTACTACATAAAAGTGAATCTCAAATTTGTATTTTCTGTGCATTAATAAGTTTCACATAGAGGACAATATCAGGCTTTGTGCCACATTGACCTCAACCATAAAAACACTGGTGTCTGTGCTCTAAGAGAACCCAGACTAGCTGTAATTACCCCAAAGGACTTTCTGTAAAAGCAGCTTTCTCCCACTCCCTGTACAGCAGGCAGGATTACTCTGGGGGACAAAAAAGCCCCAACTTTCTCACAGCCCAGGATTGTCACACATCAGCAACAGGAAATAAATTATCCCTAAATCTGCAGCTCCACATAGCACAATTTCTTACCCTTCCTTCTTACTGCAACTAAAGACTGCCCCAACAATTCCCAGGATTATTTTAGCACTTAAAAAAAAAAATTACATCAATTTTCCCCAGATACAGCACTTATAATTTACAAAGCCTGGAATAAAGCAAAAAAGTTCAATTCCTTCACTGCTAATTGCCATGAGCAAACTCCAGATCCAACACACTTTAGCACAAGTTATATTAAAAACACAATAGATGTGCTAATTAAGTTATAATGAAATGCATTTTTCCATAGAAAGAATTTGATTAAACAGCTACTCGCAACTTGTAGCAGAGAGTCTCATAAAGGTTTTCATTAATCATTGCATTAATATGCATTTTAATCTCATATCCTTAAAAATATATCATAAATTATTATTTTATTACATTCAGATGCCGAAGTTCATGCCATTTAATAAAGGTTTTTTTACTCCCACCCCATTAGAATTTTCAATGAAATAATGACTTGTGATGAGAATCTTTGATAGGTATCACAGCAGCCATGAAAACTCTTTGAGTGTGAACACCTGGCCCAGTGCCACGTGTCCCAGGTAGGTCAGGGGAGCAAAGGTCCCCTGATCAAAGCAAATTTCCACTGTTCAGAGAAAGAAAGAACATGTTCTATCACACATTATCTGATTACAGTCCAGTCCAACTGACACACTGGGCACAGGAATTCAACAGCAAATCCAGTGGGAACAGAAGGATCAGTTATAAAAGAGAAATCAAAGCATCTTCTCTGAGTTCTTGTTCTTCAATAAGTGGGTTCTTCCCTTTTCTCCTTTCAGCAAGAAGAGCCTGGAATAGCACCAGGAGGGACCTGCCAAGCACAGGAATTGTGCCCCAGCCAGCACTGACTGGAGGGAAAGCCATGTAAAGCCCTGCTGGTTTCTGGAGCTCAGAGTTCAGAGCACAGAGGCACCTATGAACATTTATTGTAAATGCTTTCACTGCTAGACTTATGTCATGTGCAGGGGAAATGCTCTGGTGGTAGTAAACGTGCTGATATACAATCCTATTTGGCTAGAAATAATAGTTATATTTATTTTCATTATATTTCAGGTGGGGCGAGCACAAAAGAAGAAAATTAATCTCTTTTTTGACCTATTCTCTCTTTCTACCTAATTTTTTAAATAACCGTTTCAAGTTTGAGAAAGTAAGAAATAAAACTTGTGGTTTTACCTTCACACACTTTCTGGAATGAAAGACATCACTAAGGTGATATTTTCCCCGCTGAAGAAGTTATCACAATCTTGCTGTACCACAAGTCATCAAATCTTACCAGGGAATTAATAAGAGTCTGATCAGATCACAGTGGATGATTTAGCTTGAATATAGCCCATAGAAAAAGCATGACAGAAAGGAAAACATAAAGACACCCTTTTGGTCTGCATCAGGGAAAGAAGAAGAAAATAATACCAAAAATGCTCTTTTATGAGCAATAAACACCCACAGCTCTTTGCTGACCTCTCTCAGCTTCCTGACTTTGTTTCTGCCTGATCTGATAGAAAAGGGAAAAACAGCATTTCCTTCCACTTATCCTCAGTGAGAGGCTGCCCCACCTGCTGTCCCACCTGCTGTCCCACCTGCTGTCCCACCTGCTGTCCCACAAGGCTCTCTTAATTCATTCCAGTTAACCCCTTCATCAATGCCACAATCAATCAGCAATATCTGCAATTCCTTAATTCCTCATTACAAAGGAACCTCCACTTCAAAGCCAGTGCTCAGGGTGAGGTTACCAGAACAACCAGAACGAGCCAGGGCAGAGCTCCCCAGGCAAAAACACCTAAACAACATAAGCCAAGGAAGGTTTTTCAGGAAGTCAGCAAGACCTGGGCTGCAAACAGTCCCAGAGCTCTTCTGGCAGCCTCGAGAGTTCGAGGCCTGGCCTGCAGTGCCCCTACAAACCAGTGCATTCCCACACGGGAAGGGTCAAAGGGAGCCCCATGTAACCCCCTCTGCTCAGACCCATCAGACCTCCCTCACTGCAGATGTTCCTGGGGACACTGTGCACCCCACAAACTGCCTTAACTGGGGCAGGACAGAGAGCCTCAAACTGAGCCCAAGACCTGTCATTTAAAAGTGTCTTAACAACCATCCATGCTTCCCTCTCCCCATTAAAGAGCAAACCCGAAGAACCTAAAAATGCCAAAAACCTGAACTGCACTGGGTGTGTCCCCCAGCACAGAGATGTGAAATGCAGGCTGGTGTCATGGCAGGAGAGCACGGGGGGCTTTATTGCACATCCCTGCGGCCAGTACGGGACACCTCCCTCCATCCCACATCCCTACAGCCAGCCCGGGACACTTCCCTCTATCCCACATCCCTACAGCCAGCCCGGGACACTTCCCTCT
>NW_016690380.1:372415-399780 GCF_001604755.1 Lepidothrix coronata | reverse complement strand
CGGCCCGGGGCCGATCCCTGTATCCCGTGTCCCGGTGCGGGGCCGATCCCTGTACCCCGGCCCGGGGCCGATCCCTGTATCCCGTGTCCCGGTGCGGGGCCGATCCCTGTATCCCCGGCCCGGGGCCGATCCCTGTATCCCGTGTCCCGGTGCGGGGCCGATCCCTGTATCTCGTGTCCCGGCCCGGGGCCGATCCCTGTATCCCGGCCCGAGGGGCTGCAATAGCCGCCGGTGTCCGCCCGGTGTCGCCCGATGGCAGCGCTGCCCCTGTATCCCGATGGATCCCCCTCGGATTGCCGCGGGATTCCAGCTGGATCCGCTCCGCTGTGTCCCCTCCCAGCGGCCCCTGAGCCGGTTCGGGGCACCAATAACGCCCCGAGGGCCGTTCCACCCGGGTCACACTTTAACGCTGAATTCTCTGAAGTTCTCAGACTTTTCTCTGCAGGAGCAAAGACTGGATTTGTAAAGGAAAAGCAGTGCCCTTGTTGGGGCAGCAGTTCTGAAGGGCAGAAGGGGCAGGGACAGAACTCTGGGGGAAAGATGCTGGTGCCAGATGTCTTCTTTACTCAAACGTCGGTCCAGATCAGCCTTCCTGGGCTGTGTTTGCCTTTTGCCAGAAGGAGTCAAACAGTAAGTCCTGCTCTTTTGTCATATGACAACTGCAATCTGCTTCTCGTGATGAAGGGCCAACCCTACTTTTTTAGAGTATTTTCCTTCCAAACCAAACTACAACTACTAAACAGGATTTTCTCAAGCAACACCAAATAATTTTTATTTTCAGTGACTCTTGTAGAATGGTCGTGTTTTGCCTTGCCTTGAATGAGAATATTTGTGTACGAACACACTCATTATCCACTAGTCACTATTTGTTAATTCTTTCTATATTATAACCGTGCAGCAAAATTTTCCCAAGTAGCCACAGAAACAAACCAGTACAAGGCACCTTTCAGTGACCATCTAAAAGTTGAAATCACTTGTCACACAATCACAGTTTTAATAGCTACACAAAAGTCAAAGACTGTTTGCAAGGGGATTCAGTTCAGTATTTGTAATCATAATTCAATCAGACTCCTCTGGACAGATTCCTGCAACTCTGCTGGTCCACCAGCTCTGCCAAGCTCCGTGTGCAGCACGGTGGGAAAAGCAGGCTCTGCTTTGGGACACAGAACCATCTGCATGTCACAGGGATGAGCTCCAGCTGGTCAGCCCCAAGAAGGACAGGCAAACACCTAGGCCAGGTTTAGATCTGTTTGTAATATTTCATGGGGCTAAGGTTATGATAAAGGTTTATGGCAGATAAGGGACTGTGCACACAATCTGCCCCATAACAGCCCTGGACAGCATGCACATCCTGCTAGGAGGAGGAAACAGCAGCAGGTGAATTTGTAGGTCAAATACAGGAGAGAGGGAAAACAAGTTCTTTCTCCCTCTTATCCAAAAAGTTATACCATGTGCAATAGCAAATGTTCTGTAAGCAGAGCCTGCCCAGAGGGACACAGCTTCCCTGTTCCTCAGCTGCAGCTGAGCCACCTCAGCCTGCTCAGCTCTCAGATCTGCTGCCCTGAGGCACAAGGTCCCACCCTGCTCCCTTCTGCTCCTCTGTCCTCCCACAGACACCGTGTGTGCCAGGGCCTGGGGACACATCCCACTGACCCCACCCTGCCAGGCCTCCTCCTCCTCTAGAGAACCAGGGGCAGTTCACCAGTGCCTGCAGCTGCAAGAGCGAGGATTTCCTCACAAAACCACAGTCCTGGCAGACTGCCAAGCAGGAGTGACAACTCTCAAGCTCCACTCAGACCAGCAGGTCCTGCACCCCTTGCAGATCATCCCTGGAGCCTCAGCCTGCTCCAAGGGCAGCCAGGGGAAGTTCTTCACACACATGTCTGTGCAGCTGCCTCTGGGATTTGCCTTGCCTTGGTGTAGAGATGAGGAGGGGCCTTCCTGGTTGGGGAATTACTGTCTGAACAGGAGGAAGAATGGATAAGAGGGATCATATGAGCATGTAACACAGCTGGGGAGACTAAGAAGGTCTCCTCTGTATCATCCAGTTGGGTAAGTTATCCACATGGGCACTGCAACACCCCCAATGTCATTGCTGACTACTCCAGCTCTGGTGTCTGATGAGTTCCCACACCAGGAGTATTTTGCCACGGGACAAGCACAGGCTCTTAACGGTACTGAGCTTGAGAATGACGTGAGCTCTGCAGCTGCAGCCAGGTGAGGACCCAGAGCAGCAAAACCCACCACCATTGTGACCAGTGCAGCCCAGACAAGGCTCAGAAACACATGATGACCATGGCCAGTCCTGCTGCCTCCAGCACTCAGCCAGCACCTGCCAGCAGGAGCAGAAGGCAAGGCCAGCAGGGATCCACTGAGACAGTCAAGCGTGTAAAAGATCTGGCACCAAGGAATACTCCTGGAAAGCTGGCAGAGGGCTGGACACTGGGCAGTCAGAAGTGCCAGGCAGCATGCTGGCAAAAAGATCATTATCTCATTCTGCTGATTTGGCAGTGACCACTTGTCACCTGACTGAGCAATCACACCCTGAGCAGCCTCAGATCTGTCTCTCAGGACGTGCCCAGATCTGGCAAAACTGCTCCTCAAGCCAGGCAGGGCAATCCTTTGGGGTGGGTACAAAGCATTAAATCCTTAGTGAGGAGCCATAAAAGAACACAGCCAGCCTCCTCTGCTTCCTTCAACAGAAGAGCTTTGAGTTAGCTAGAAAAATTAGGAGGTTCTCTTCAATCCTGGTGAACAATCTACATGATTACTTCCTTCCTATAAATAGGCAATTAAGCATTAACCCTAATTAGAACTGGTTTTCTTGGATTTCATCACAACATCTGGATTTCTTTGCATGTCAGTGCAAATCCATGGCCAGCAGACAAGGCAGTCTGTGGGCAGAGCTGAGTGATCCATATGCTGTCACATATTACTTCTGAGGGAAGTGGAAGCACCACAGCACTTTCCAGGAGAAGGACATCTGGCAGAACATTAAATAGTGACCAAAAAGACCTATCCAAAGCTGATTGCCTTTGATGTAGACATATTTCAGGAGAAAATTTGTCATTTATAAACAACATGCTCTAATAAAGCCTGTTTTCAAGAGCAGAATTTAGGCTCATATACCCAGACTTCCCTTTTCATCTCAGGTGCATCATGTGTAGCCCAGACATTTGCCTTTACACACCAAGTGTTCAAAGTGCAACTCCCTTCTGAAAGGTCCTCTGGCCACTGCATTCCCTTTCATGTGCCACAGCAACCACACACATACACACCTCCCCCAGCACCACAAGGGTTAGTGAACATGCACAAAACCATTCTAAATCATGCATATTTTCTACTGTTTATGCATTTTAAAGATGAAAGTTTACTACTAGTCATAATTTTACAGCAACTTCCAGCCACAAGATATTTTTGCAAAATATCTATGGAGACATAATTAAGACACCCTCCCCTGCACCTATTTACAACTCTGCATGACATGTACAGTGTTATTCCCATTGCAGTGAACAGAAAACCTGTAGCATAACCTGCACTGCACAGGTCACTGTGAGCAAGAGTGATGGGTAACACAGTTAACAGGAGGGAGTGTTAAAACAAGGTAGTCACATCACATCTGGAAGTTAAAATTACCGTGTCATTTTAGAATCTGTGGCATGGCCACAAAGAGTATTGATTGCATGCAGACAACACTGGTGAGAAATAAAGCATAAGTTTTATTTTTATGAGATGCAAAACATAAGAACAACATACCTCATGTGGCTCCATATGGGATGGACAAAGACACTGAGTCAAGGGATTCAAGTTTCAGTGCCTTTCATCTGCCTCTGAGCAAATGTTTATCTTGGCCATTTGTAGTCCTTATGTCAGACCTGTCATTTAGCTGCCCAAATTACCCTTTTTCAGACCACAGCAATGAACCAACACTCAGCTGGTTTTCTTGTATAAGTAGGATTACATTACTTTAATTTCTACCCACCTCTGATGTTTTCAGCCACAATGTTCCAAGGCCTCTGGTTCCAGTCCTTTACAGCACAGGAAAGGACTTCTGAAACACACTCAAGTCTAGTTAATATTTTCTTTGACCGTGGAAAGGTCATCCCAAGAGAGTTGGGAAGTCCCCAAAGCTGGAGAAGGTTTCATTCCCATGGCAGAAGCTGCCTGGAGTAACATCCAAGGGATCAGCCTTGGAAGCATTTTCCTGTAGGATTTTAACTTAAGAGCTGACACACTTCAAATGAGGCTAAACTGGACTCCATTTGGCAGAGAATAGAAAGTCCATGTGCACAACCAAGGTTCCACACTGTATGTGTTTATGTGGCACATTTGATTTTGATGCTTCTCAAAGGAGCCTGAACTGCATCACTATGAGCAGGACCTACTTCTACTTGTCACTGAAGTGACAGGAGCTGGGGATGCAGAACCTACCAAAAAAAGTCACTGTGGCATGTCCCAAAACACAGTAACACAGGCACTGCTCACAGGGTGCTCCTCTCACAGCCCAGCCTACAGCAGCCAGTATTGAACATGCAGTGCCTCAAAACTCCCTTATTTTGCTGGGAAAGGACAGGCCTTCACACACCAACATTCATATTGCTGTTCCAAATTGGGTTCTTTCACCTGACCCACACACAGAGTGGAGGTGTTGGATTTATTTAGTGTTTTTTCAGGACAGGGAGATGGGTGGTCCTCACAAAGCCAGCACTCCAGAGGCCAAATACAAAACCAGATGTGTACAGTTCTATTTGGACAAGATTAGCACAGTGAATCTACATCACTCTTGGCAAAGCTGCTCTTGGCTCACCTCTCTGTCAGCTCGATTTAAAGGTGCAGCACATTCTAGATCCATTGTGCTTGTTCTGGGGGGGGTGTCTTTATTTGAGGGTGGGCAGACTCAGGGCTGTGGGTTCCACATTACTGGTCAAAGTCCCTCTAAATCACAGGACTTCAGCTGATTTAGCTAATGAGTAAAACTTGCACAAGCCAAATGCAGTTTTTAGTACCTAACCCAAGGTCTCTTTGTTCATACTCTCTCTTTACTTGTTTTAAAACTATTCTGCAAGACCTTGCCATTTCCCACTTCTCTGGGTCTTAATAGTGTTTATTGTTCTCTTTTCAATGATTCATTCTGCAAAATCTTTTCTTTAAAACATTCATCCTCATCCATACGAAGCCCAGTAATGAGCAAATTTTAGTCCAGAATTACTGTATATATTTTATTTTAAATCCCCGGACTTATGGCTGGCAAACCCCTTGAATGAACATTATATCATCTTTACTTATTGTTGGGACCCTGATACATCTATATTAATCCCAAAAGAGACGGGAGAGACTGAACTCCAGGGTAGCTAAACTGAGAGCACCAAGTTCTGAACTGAATATCCACCGGTTCTCAGAGACAGCACAAAACACTGAGCACCTTCAAAGCCCCAGGAAAGCACCTCTGCATTCCCACCCGGGGTGAGAGAGCATTGTTAACGTGCTGCCTTGGGAAACTAAAGTCTTCCTGAGGCTTCCTTGCTCTCTGAACAAAGCCAGGACACCCTCAAAGGAGATGCTTGCCTGAGTCATTGTGCAGCACCCAGAGTGTGCAGGAATGGAGGTTACTGAGCCTCTTTCTTCTCCTCACTGCACTGAACTAGAAATCTTCTCTAGGTCCCTTGTCAGATGAACTGTTCTGAACTCAGATCCAAACTTCTGCCCACCCACATGTGCTAATGCACATTCAGTGGCTGTTGGATTCTCTTAACCCTGAGAGACTTTCCAACACTGCAAATGGAGAGAAAGATGCTGATTACATCCCTCCTCTGGTAGAGGAGATGAAAGAGGAATCAGCTTCTGACTGTCAGTCCACTGTGATTCTCCTGCCCTCCTCCGAGCACTGCACAACTACTTAATCATGCAGGAATAAGGCTCTTAGTGAAAAAAAACCATGTGATTTCACAATATTCACATATTCAGCTGCCCATTCCTCCACAGGCAGGACAGGCTGCAAAGAGTTTACATGGTCCATAGCCCTCTGGAACATATATATATATATATATATATTTATATTATAAATAGAAATGTAGATATAAATATAGATATAGATAGGTATAGATATAGATATAGATATAGATTAGATATAGATATAGATGATATAAACAGTTTGAGTGGGGGTCATCCAGAGAAATGGTTTTCACAGCCCTGAGAGCAGATAGTGGGAAGTCAAAAAAAAGAATGCAAGGCATTTGTTCCAAGGCAAACGTAGTTTTAACTTGGTCAGCCCCAAGTTTGTTTTCCCTTCACCCCACCTTCCCAAACCAGAAGCTGTTCCCTCCACCCAGTCCCCCACCACATTCCTTCTCCCTTACACCCCCACCTTTTCCAGAAAAGAGCCCAAGCCTCCCCACCCAAAAACTTTTCCCACCCACACCTCCCCACAATGAACAGTTCCAATCTAAATGAATAAAATCTACCTTGTTTTTCTACAATTCTACTTCATGTCCCCTAACTCAGAGAGAGACACTTTCTACAGCTGATGATGTGGCAACAGAGCTACAGGGAAATCCAGCCCTCTTTGTGCCCAGGGAATCCCCCAGTGGCAGTGACAGCAGAATCTGCTGTGGAAGAAGAGCATGAATTTGACCTCAAAGAGTAGATCTGTTCAGTGATAATCATCTTTAATGTTCAAATTGACTCATCTTCAACGACAGGACATGACCTAAGCCAATTTGTATACAAACATTATTATCAATTGTCTGCATTTGTCCTCAGCCTCTAATGTCATGTTTCAATATTAAGGTATTTTGCTTAATCCCCTCTCTAGCTGCAGCTTCCCTGGGATTCTGATTTTTCTTATAAGTAATCCTGTTTTTCACATAAAATTGTAGTGGTCTGTGAAAAAATAGTAGATTATTTGCTCAAGTAATTGCTTATTTTTTAATAAAGTCTTCTAAAACATAGGTAATGATTGTGGGGTTATATATCTCTAAGGAATAAGGAAGATCAGATCACTAGAATTTTTCTTAACTTGGTAAAATACAAAAAAGATGCATTATTCATATATTATGTTGTCTTTTGTCTTGATATACCTTTTTTTATTAGCAATTAATTCCACTCAATTGCAGGAAGATAATTTTTGTAAACTGATCACTTCAATAAGAATTTCTGGGTGAATTAACTAGGCCTGGCTTTCCGTGCATCATAAAGATGTACTTTTACTGCACCTTTTGTAAGCTTCTAAAGTCACATACAACCCACCCAAATAACAGCAGTGACTCTCTCAGTTCCTGGGTTTCCCTCTCTCTCGTGCCCATTTCATCCAGGCCCTCCGAAGGAAGCACCAAGTGGCTCCCAAATCCAAGGTCATGTAGAGCCTGCCTAAAAGCCACTTCAGGATAGATGGTCTCTGTAAATACGTCTCTTCACAGCAGCACTAATCCCTTTCCATAAGTAAAGGAGTGGTCTTTACTCTCCCTCACCTCGGAGCTCCTGCCCCACAGCTTATCTGCGCTCATTTAAATGCAGCTGCAAACTGGTCTCTGCCAAGTGTAAGACCTGCACCAAGTCCCTCCTGAGGGGCAACTACAGGGAAAAGATAGAAAGAGCATGTACAGAAAACCCTAAGTGGGTGGGACATATTTTCATTTTGTTTTCAGTTCACATTGTCAGATACAAAATGATTTTGAAAGTAGCAGAAAATCAGTGCAATAACAGCGTTCTCAGCGTGGATTCAAACTCGCTCCCGGGAGCCCCCGGTGACACACCCTGGGGATCACAGCTGAGGCTGCATTCAGCTCCAACCAACCACCACCATAGGCAGGGGGTTAAATAATTCACATCCCTGCTGCTTTTTGCTGAATAAGTGATCATTCCATACTTTAAATTTATTGCTTTGACAACACACTCCAGTAGCTTCCCAGCCAACAATCTCTGGAAGATTTCGGGTAGAGGAACAATCCCCTGAACAGACAAATGTCCCCGAGGGAGCTGCACTGTCCCTGCTGCACCAGGACCCAGCTCCACGCAAGGAACGAGCATCAGTCAGGGCAGTGAGGGCCTTGGTGCTCCTCCAACACCACACTGGAGGTTCCCACAGGACTCTGTCAGTGCTGTGTTGTGAGGGAACACGATTCAGGATGGAACAGTTCCGAGTGTGGAGAGAAGCCTGCAGCGATTGGCAGGACCTTGTCGTGTGGACTTTGCTGTTATTATGTGGTTAAGATGGCCCGTGGAATACTGCAAAAGAGTAGCAGAGTAGAAAACATTTCTTCCTGCTTTGCATGGAAGTTAGGAGTGCCAAAATCATGGTCTTTTATTTTATGTTCCTGAAAGCAGCAGTAGGTGCTCTTCTGCTCAATCTTCATTTGAGTCAATATTGCCTCCTACCCCTGAAAAACAGAGTGCTCTGCTCTTTCCTCTTCTCCAGTCTAATCCTTCAGGACTACTTAGTGCAGTTTTGCAGAGTCAGAAGAGAGGAAGCTGAGGAGGAATTAAGTTGCACGGTTGGAGAGGTGAGGATGGGCAGGTGAGGACACAGGGCTCTTGTTGGCAGTGGTCACCTTGGGCAGGGGAGTACAGGGGCACAGCCAAAGCTGGCTCTCTGTGGCCAGCACCTCAGCTGGCTGCGGGTCATGCCCCCTTCCACACTGGCATGAACTCCCGAACCTCCTCTGCCTTCAGCATGGCAAGTGCAGGTAAGCAATAGTTTGTGGTTGTTTTCCTCTAGTTGAAACAGGGGCATTTCTGGAGCTGACTTAGGAGCTCAGCCCCATAATTTTGAAGGATAGTGCAGGAACATCATGGGCTTTCTCACTCAAATCCAGCACTGCATCTCCATACGTGTATCCTCGCTGGGCTTTCAGGAGGCAGGTAATATTTGCTGGATAATTTTGCAGCATAAGTGGATTTCATGATTTAACTAGGGCAATGGAAAATTTTAGTGGCAGGAGCAAGATTTGAGTTATATTTTCCACAAAACCTGTTAGTGCCCCAAGCATTGCTTGTCAGTTCCTCCCTTGCTGCGTGAAATAGATTTCCTGTACCTAGAGGGCAACAGCAGCAAGGTGGTATTTGGTGGGTGAGTCTGGCAGTGAGACTGCGTTAGTGTCCTGGGTAGTTATGTCTACTCATTTTCCAGTCCTTCTCAAGTGCAGTGCTCTGCCTGTTCCTCAAACTTCACGTACTTTTAATGTTCTGCAGCCTATTGTCAGTTTGCAAAGCCATTCCCGTAGCAGTGACTCAGGTTGTGTCGCGGCCCCACGTCGGGCGCCGCGTGTCGCGGTCCGAAGAGGGGACGGGACCCGAGGAAGGATGCAAGCAGAGCTCTCTGTTCAGGGGTGCCCACGCTCTTTTTATCCGCTCGGGAGCGGAACGGACCAGGACATAGGGCGGAGCACGAGACCAACAAGCAGAGGGACAAACCAGCATAGGGACACCGGCAAAAGGGGGACGAGTGGGGGCAAACTCATGGCAAGCCTGGGCTTGTCCAGGCTGTGCACTGTGCAGTGTGAATACAATGAAACCACACAATAACAGCAAAGTCTACACACAAAGTCCTGCCAATCGCTGCACGCTTCTCTCCACGCCCGGAACTGTTCCATCCTGAGTCGTGTTCCCTCACATTGTGTTAATCCACATGCCTGCGGCTCAGGGCAATCCAGCAGCAGCAGCCACGGTCCCTCTGCTGCCAGTGGCTCTGCAAGCAATGTCAGCTCAACATGTGAGGCATAGGCTAGGGCTTCCTATCTTTTTGTAGCATGCACCAACTCTCTTCATACCTTTCCTCTTCCTCAGGGACAGTCTTCCTGCATATTCACAGACAGTTTTTTTATTTTGACTTGACCATCAAGCCACAACATTGATTTTTGTATCAGTATTTTCCAAGCTGGACACACGTGTGTGTCAGCTGGCATTGGCTTTCACGGTGCCGAGATAACAGTAAATCCACCAAAGGTAGCAGTTAGAAGGTGATCCCAGCTATTTCTGGACAGTACTCATGGGAATGTCTGTGCCAATTTAATATGACATTTCAGAGCAGAGTGGAGACATGTCCTTCCATTTTAAAATGTGGTCGCTGGAAACTGGTTGGAAAACTGACATTGCACTACTCTCTGTATTCATTCTCCATTATTAATGTTTGTTGTATTTACAAGAAAAGAAAGGCATTTTCATTGCCAGGAAAGCAAATGCATATGGAACTTACAAATCTACGTGTTCTCTTTTAAACCTTGGGAGTTTAAACCCAATCTTCCTGGTGTTACAATGTGTTACAATTGCTCCATTGTTATTTATGTCAAAATCTGGTAATAGAGATCATATAGAACCATCATTTATGTATATATGAATAAATATTTTCAGTAGTGAGATTTAATAGCTATATAGTTCTGGTCTTGTCTCTCACCTAGTACTAAAATAAAAATGTATTACCTCCATTTTGGCCAAGACTGACATGCAATGAGTTTATTACATATAAAATACCAAACTCTACCATTGTATAAATTATTTCTTCAGAACCCAACAGGACTTTCATTCCCTTGTGCACTAGCTGACCCTGATCTCTGTCCACACACATTAGCAGTCAAAGCTACAATCCAGCACCAGTTCACCACTGGTGTTACTGGTGGAGATGTTCCCTAAAAGCTGCCCCAATAGGTACTAGCCCAGCTTCAAACAGGAGCTGTACCTGGAGTTTAAACTATCTATAGGCACCATGGATACAAGGAATAACCAACAGTCAATATGCTGATGAACACCCTCATTTAATTTTGGAACTTTATTTGAGGAAATACAGTAGTTTTTCATGTGTCACTCTAAAACCCCTTACATTTACTTGGGTGGTATCAGCAATACAAATGCCCCAGAATAAGCAAGACTAACCTTCCTAATATACTGCAGTCTGAATAATTGTGCCTTTTTTTAAAAAAATGCTCTCAGACTCCTTTCCAGTGTCTCCCTCAGTATCCAGAAGCAGAAGCAGCACAGGTTGAGTCTTTTTCCTCTGTAATGATGGTTTGAGCAAAGGTGACTTTCAAAATAAAATAATGGGCTCCTGAATGGTTTTTTGACACAGGCAGGGAATACTGGGAAGTGGTTTAATATTAGCTTGGAAACCAGCTCTTCATACTGTGATTTTACTCAGTTTTGCTCCCTCTGCACGCTTGTATTCCTAAACACAGGTAACCACCCGTGGAAAGGACAGGAGCTGTTGACTGAAGGCATCACTCCTGAGCTGTCCCAGCTGTGCATCTCAGCCACTGCCAGGACACAGTCTGGGGAAACGCTAGGGGAGGGCACAGGGGGAGAAAGCAGAAGGGAGAGGGTTTCTGAGCACACACCTCACTCCCTCAGCACTGGAACGTTTCCATTCTAGCCAGACAACCACCCCTCACTGCCAAGACCAAAGGTGGTTTAGATGTACAAGAGCCAAAATACTACTAGTGCTAGTGAAGATCATAGAATTAAGATCATTACTTTCCCTCACAGTCAAGCTTAATCTGTTGGGAAGAGATACAGGGAAGGCATTGCAATCAAATTCATGCTGCAGCACAGAAATGCAGCAGTAAATGCCATATATACTCCTGATCACATCAACACTGGATCATATCCTTCCTTCTGATGCTGGGTGATCTGAAAGGAAAAACACAGTCATATGGGACAACAGCTGTTTTATTTCCCCTAAGGCACTTGCTTACATTTTTGTGTAGCAGAACTGAAAAACCAACTGCTGAGTCATACAGGGGAAAAAATGTATTTATGTAGCTAAAAAGTCCAGAAATTAAATGATTTTTTGACAAATCATAACAACAAGGCTCAATTCTTAAGCTTATTAGGGTAAACTGAATACTGCATTTACAGTATTTAACAGATGCTCATTTTGGGACACCATTTTTTTTTTTTGTTAGACCTCTGAAACAAATAGGATCAAAGATAATTGGTTAGAATCTGCTCATGGGTGTACTTTAATCTTTAATGACAGCTAGATACTGGTAAGAACTTTAAACAACCTGAATAAAGGAGTCCCTAAAATACTAACCTATTCCAAATAATAAAGTACAAAACATGCACTGGAATTAAAAATAAATAAATAAAAGAACAAAAAACCAAAACCCAGCCAGTTTTCAAGCTGACAACCAAAAAAGTGAAAAAAACACCCAAAGAAAATCTAGTTGCCCTTTACTTTCTGCAGCCTCTGTTTGACAGTCAGTACATTTTCAGTTATGCTTGGACCAAGTGTGGATCAGCAGTAAAGCCATGTTCATTGTCCAGCTTGTGCTCTAAGTAATTAGAGCAGGAGTGGCAGGGACACAGTTCAGTGCAGGGTTTGAGTCACTCCGTTGTTTCTACTGGGTTTTTGGTGAAAGTCAATCGTCATTTTAAGTACCAAGGAACAAAAATTGGCTTTTGGAATCACAAGTCACTCCCTCGGGCAGCCTGGGGCTCCCTCCCCCTTCACTTGTTTTCTTTTTTCTCCAGATGTTTCATCACCATTCCCCTCACCAGACAGCACCAGTTGTACTGGCTGTCACTCACTCAGACCTGTGCTCAATTCAGAACTGCTCCTCTACCATTTTATCAACAATTTTGAGACTATCTTGCTTTGTCCAAGGGATGTACCAAGGCTGACTAGAAATCGCTGCAGTTCCAGTGCTGCAGCAACTAATCTGAGTTCTTTCTGGCATCTTTTTACTGGTTTGTGCCACACTATTTCCTCTTCTCACTGCATTAAACACCACACACGCCCAGCCCTCAGAGACAAAGCTTTACCCTAAACCCCTGTACAATTTTGGTATTGCAAAACCCTCAAGGTCCATTCCTTTTTCTTTGTTTTGTCTCCAAGCCCACATCCCATTTCTCTGCTAGTGAATAGCAAGAGCCACCTCAGTGCCCTGGTTTGCCATCATTTGTCACTGGGCTTCTCTCTCTCAGCAACTGAACTTCCCTGCTCTCGAGGTTTTAAATTAATAGCCAGTTTGCTTATCCTACTGCATATTTACTTCCACAGGGCAAAACTATCAAAAAAGAGAATGTGTTTCACCCTTACTTTGACCATTAATAGTTTATAAAAAAACATGTCTCACTTCAGAATTGGTGCCAGTCTGACCAGACACCAGGAGAAACACAACCTGGAGGGTGCTGATATATTTTTTCCATATAGGATCTGCTTGTATTTGAATCATGCATTGTGCAATTTCTTTTCTGCCATGGGTTTCTGCATCTCATGGCAATCTCTCTCAGGCAGGAGCCTCCCAGTTACATTAAACTGAGCATTATTTCCAGGACCTTATTTTGCCCTCCCCTTTGCCAGCACGGTTTCAGTGAAATCAGCTGGGGTTGCACATGGGCTTCATGAGCCTGAAGGTTCATCAGCAAACATTTTGATCCCCAGTCTGCATCTCTTCTTACTGCTGTGAGAAATGCTCAAAGTTCCAGTGAGGAACTTTGCCCCTCTGCATATTTATAAATTTTTTATCATCTTCTACAAGTTCTGCAGATGCACAAACACTTCATAAATAAAATAGTATAAAGTGGAGAGACTCTGACTTGTGTATTCACTGGTAAAACACAAAAACCAAAGAATTACAGGGTTTGTACTTTACCAAGGTGAGCTAAGTATTTCTTGCTAGTACACAATGGTTTCAGAAAGATAAAATCAATTTGGGGTCACAGGTATTCTTTTGGGGTTGGTGCCATGCTGGCCTTTCCTCATTTGCATTTTTGGTCTGGTTAACAAAAGCCTGGCTGGATTCGCCTCCTTGCCTGCACTAACAGCACTGCAGGGCTCCCTTCCCTCCCCAAGGGCTCCCCAGCAAAAGCCTCTTTTAAAAACCCTCCTGAGAGCAAATGACAAAATATTCATATTTGATGGGGTACAAATGGATCTGATCATCCAAAGGCAGGAGTTTTAGCACCAAGGGCAACAAGAGGGGACCTACAACTTACAGATTTGTAGTATTCTGACATGCAGATTTAGTATTATTACTGCTGTTACCTAATTTTAAATGCTTTTTATTACATAATTCAATATTTCTTTCTATATATTTCAGTATATTTATAGTTATGTATCTCCAGGGACATTGATATTATTATTTGTTAGTAATCCATTGGCCATCCTTAACTCTAAATGTCCCATTAGAATTTATAACAAATTCATACAAGGATTCTTGGAAATAAACAGAGAGACTCTATATTCACTGTAAGATGCTTTAAGGTCCTTGAAAGTTCAACACAAAATAAATTGCATAATTAACTATAAATTGAATTAAGGAGTCGCAGAATGAGAGGAAAAAGAACACTGAGATATAATTTGCCATTCTACCTCCTTAAAAATTAACTCAATTGGCATCAGGAAGATTGAAACCACAGTCAGACAGGGGAGATATAACTGGATTTTCAATAACAATCTTGGACCCTATTTCTTAGGGCATATGTAGAGATTAAAATATATATATATACATCAGGCAATGACAGCATAACCCTCCATTCTCCTCAAACCTCTGCAAGAGGTGAATAAACAAGAAATTAATTCTGGCCCCAGAGCCTGAGAGCACCTTTTGTTCCACAGAAAAAGACAGTTGTCAACTTTTAAAAGCAGAAAAACAGCCTCTGAGAATTTGGGCAGGACATAAAATTCCTACAGAATCCTTTTTTGACATAGAAACTATGGGAACAGAATGAAGAGCCCCTTCATTCCAGGTCTCATTCCTTTCCATAGCATGTAAAAGAACACGACTTCTGCCTTTGGGCTTTCATGCTGCTGTAAAATATTTGTTACTAATATGCTTCATCTGTATTAATAATTTAAAATTATTTTTCCTCTTGACAGATTTTATGCCTAAAGAAGTAAAACACTTGATTTAAAACTCTAGAAAATATTGTTCAAATAAATTTACCTGTCCTATAAACGCTAGCTGAAAAATGTTAGGCGGTAATCTTATGTATTTTTAATTCCACTATTTTCATTAAAATAGCTTTCAGTACAGAGGAATTTCCTTTGTTAGCAATTATACAATATGTTCAAAGTCAAAAAATCTTTAGGATCTGGCAAATATCTGTCTGGTTGTTTTTTTCAGAAAATTTGAAATCTCTTCTTTCAAGGTATTCAGTTTATTACATTTCAGAACTCAGGGAGCTGTGAAAGCACGAGGTGCTTCCTATCACATCCCAGACCCTCTTTTCCTAACCTCTTTCGTTTCAGCAGCAAGCACAGATTTACTCAGCCTGGTCCATCACACAGTGGGAACTCCCAGCAAGGAATTCCCTCAGCCCGGGTGTGATGAGCTGTCCCAGCACTGGGAATGCCCAGCTCTGCTGGCACTGCTGGGCAAGCCCTGGCCAAGTGACAAGAAGACAGAGAGATCTGAATCCATTTGGTGATGGGACTTCTTCAGCAGCCAGCACTGAGGAAAATCACTGCTACTTGATTTTCCATATAAAAAACACTTATTAATCAATTTTGCTCATCCTGAGGCATTTTATCTATGACTAATTGTATAATCCAAATGACTGTGATTTCATTGCCACCTTTTCCATAAAGAAAAAGAAGGAAGTGAAAACAGCATCCCCAAAGCCTTGTTATGAATACATAAAAATTCTCAGTCGAAAGGAGACCTTGTTATAGCAATAGAATTTATTTTGCCTTACAAAAATTGGCTGTCACCAAGAGCCACCACACGGCAGCATCCCTTCAGCTCCAAGAATCCCGAACGAAGCCACAGGAGATGGGAGCTGAGCCGAGATCTGTCACTTCAGCACCGATGGCAGCTTTATAATGAGGTCCCAAGGTTGGGGCAAATGTAAAATCATCCAAGAATAGAACTATCTGTCTTCAGCAATGGTTCCTTGCTCATTTTCTCTTGTCAGTAAATTGGGAAACACCCACTGGCTACAGTAACTCTGTCCAGTTCCATCCATAAGGAATACCATTCCAAACTTTACCTAATGTACTTTATTTCCACAGGGCACACTCCTCATTCCTACAGATTAGGAAAGAACTTTCTTGAGAAGGGGCAGAATTCAGACAGGACACACAGGCCACAAACCACAGAGACAGATATTACCTTGGTCTCTCTTGCTCTGTGATGTTCTAAGTCAAGCTAAGCTAAAAGCAGCAATAATCCTGGATAGTGGTCATCTTTGTTCCAGCTCTCCCAAATACAGCCCATAACCAAACTCCAATGTATAAATAATTTATTTGTGGAGAACTTTCTTTAATACAAATTTATTTTATCAAAACAGAAAAGCAGATGCCACAAGAAGAAACCAATAATGATGTAATCTGTCCACAGCATCACCCTGCCAGCAGGAACTGCAGAGTGTGCAAATAACAGTCTGCCCTGAATCCCACACCACATCCAAGTGCCAGTCAGGTGCCACTGAGGAGAAAAAGGGGAACCCCAAAAGCCGAAAAAACACAAAGGAAAAACCTACCCCACGTCCATATGAATGTGATGCAGATTTGGAAATCAGTGGGGTGAGCAAAGTTTGCAACAGTCAGGTCTATTCCAGAGGAGCACACCGAGTACTGGTGAGTGTCCAAAAGGTTTCTGATAACTGGGATGATGTTTCTGCAGGCTCTGATGGATCATGTGTCCATTGTGTTTTCTGACCCAGAACAAATGTTCTGTCTCAGAAGCAGTTGCAACTCCTCCAACAGAAAAAGGACAAGACTATCACAGAAAGGGCTCTAAAGCCAGAGTGAGAGAGAGATTTCTGCAGATCTGCCAAACTCTGAGCAGTTCTCCTGCATCCAAAGTTAGGTACTAAGACCTCTACATTTCCCACAGTTTGTTTTCAGTCAAATATAAAACCCCAAGATTTTATGCCAGGACTAAAGTTAATACCAGTATCATGAGCAAATGTAGGGTGCCAGTGGGGAAAGATGTCATCACCAAAATTTGCAGAAGGGCTAAACATTAGAAATTCCTGAAATTTAAAGTGGAGAATATATTTTATTATCCTTGAGTGCAGCATTACACATGCACATGATTCTTCAGATGCAGAATGAGGCCAAGAGGGCACATATCCAAAATCCAGCATACAGGAAATCAGCTTATCTGCTGCATATGCAGATTCACACCTTCATATCATGGCCAAACAACAAAGAGCCCTAAAATGAAGCCATGCAGTTTCCATTTATTAAATAAAGAATTGCAATGAAAAGGTCTTTCAAGGAGTTGAATGTTCTGAGGAGGTGAAAAAGTGAATCAGAAGATAACTTCTGCAGCAGCATCTTAAGGCCTTTTAGGGTACTCGGGTACTACAGTTTTGTCCAGAGGAGCCATGAGGAAACACACCTGTAACATTCCCTAAACCTTGATTTCAATTGCCTTGTACTCACTTAATGCTTCCCTAGACTTAAAAATAAAAGAAAAAAAATTTAAAAAAAAGGTGATCAATGACAGCAGGAAACTTTTTACAGAAAGACCAGAGAGTTCACAAGTTTTACATCCACCCCAAAGTCCAGCACAGCCCTGAATCCATCACTACTGAACCAAAGAGAAGTTAACAGCTCAGAGCCGTTCCCACGTGAGGGAACTTGCTCTCTGGACTACAAAGTCACCTCGGGCTAGGGAAGCAAAGAGGTCTGGGTACACACTCCACACTCGTGAAGCTCCACCTCCACGTCCCTCACTCACCAGCAGGATCAGCGCGGCCACTCTGCGAGATCCTTCAGGTCCAGCGTGTGCCCGACAGACAGAAACTGCCAATGGAACTCGGATCCTAAAAAACCCCAAACTGCTGACAGACCACACCACTGCATTGTTTACCTCAAAAAGCTCACACCCTATTCTTACAGGTAAACACACAATTATGGAAGCTCCTCGGCTTTGGTACCGGCTGCAGCCCTGTTTCCTCTCTCTCTAGCACTAGGGCATATATCACCCACAGTGGGAAACGTTTCCAAGATCCCTGGTAACAAGCAGATCTTACCATTTTAAAGCGCTCTTTGCTAGACTCCAGACTACATTGTTCCCCTATCCCTATCCAGCCCCACGGATTCCCTGCCTCTGCACTGCCAGCTGATCCCGTCCATCCCCGCGGGTTTGCTCCAGGCAGTCCCTCCCTTTCAGTCCGAGTGCTGGGCTGGACTCGGCTTTCCAGCGCCGTTATCCGCCTACGGCTCCTTTTCCGGGCGGCGAAACCCCCGCAGCATCCCCGCTCCCCGCTCCCGGGGCCCGCACACGGCGGGATGCGCGGCGGGATCGCCCCGGGCCCCCCCGGCATGTGCGGCCCCGAGCCCCCCCGTGCCCGGCCCTGCCCGCCCGGCGGGGGTCACGGACCGGCCCCCCCGGCACGGCCCCGCTCCGGCCGCGGCGGGCGCAGGGCACGGGCAGGGAGCGCGGCGGGGGCGCATGGAGAGAGCGGGCACGGCGGCGGGCTGCGGTAAGGAGGGCATGGACACGGGCCGGGGAGGGGGGCACGGACAGGGAGGGGGTGGGGATGGCATGGACTGGGATGGGGGGAACAGGAATGGGGTGGGGATGGCATGGACGGGGATGGGGGGAACGGGGATGCACAGGGATGGGGGGATAACGGGATAGACGGGGATGGGGGAGGATGGGGATAAACCGGGATGAGGAAAGGCAGAGAATGAATAGGGATAGAGTAAAGACGGGGATGAATCTGGATGGGGAGAGGACGGGAATGAAACGGACTGGAGTGAGAAAAGGGGATGAACCGGTATAGAGAAAGCAAGGGAATGAACCTGACTGGGGTAAAGGAAAGGTTTGAACATGGGTAGGGTAAGAAAGGAAGGAACAGGACTGGAGTAAGGCAGGGGCTGAACCCAGCTGGAGAAAGGAGGGGAATGAACCGTGCCAGGGAAAGGCAGCGGCCGTGCTGGGGTAAGGAAGGGGCTGAACCGTGCTGGGGTAAAGCAGGAGCCGAGCCGGGTAAGGCAGGAGGAGCCGCGGGAGCTGCGGGGCCCGGCGGGGCAGGTCTCGCACCCCACGGGACCCTGCCCGGCCGCAGAAAGTTTGTTAGTCGGGAACCCCTCCCGAAAAGGGAGAAACCCCTTCCCGGCCGTGCCCCAGAGCCGGGGATGGCGGAGCCGCCGGAGGGGCAGGAGCCGGGACACAAGGACAGGGGCACCCCCCTGGCACAAGGACAGGGGACAGGGCTCAGCCGGGGTGCCACAGCCCAGCCCCCGGACAAGGGCTGGGTCACACCCGAGTCACTGCCAGAACTCAGCTTTGCAATGCAAACGAGCCCATCTTCTGAGAAATCTAAAGATTTCTGTTATTTCGGACACGTTTTACTCATGTGCATTTTGTTGCCTGTAAGTATAAATCTTTTAAGTGCAAGTTATAAATATTAAAGCTGGAATGCATAGGGGGAGGGTTGGTATCAAATTTTACAATAAATTTATTCCAGCCCAGTTCGACACACACCAACCTGATGCATTTAAGCTGCACTTAAAGAAATTAGGGGAATTACTTGGTTTAACAGTGGTAGGTGCCTGTTTCAGGGACTGGTGATTGACTTAAAACCAATAATCAACATATTTATATAACACAGTGTTGTTTATATGTGGGGTTTTGAATCTAAGAGGTATTCACACCATTTCCTGAACTGGAGTGATTCCTGGAGTAGGAAGCAATGACTGGTTTGGTGTTTCCCCTCTGTTTGAGCTACATCTCTGTGTACACTCAGAATCTGAAATGTGCAATCCTGCCCAGAGAGAGCAGGGACACATTAACGCAGCGTGTCTTCAACAGACATCTGGTTGCAAAAAAACCCCAAACTGCTATGAAGGACTTTTCTCTTATTTTTTCCTTCCCTAGTTCTTTTCTTCCACCTTCCTCTCATCTCTGGAAGCTCCACTGGTATTGGAATAGGCAGTAATTATTCCAATCTCCGTAAGTAATCTTCTTTTCTTATGTTTTTTTATACTGCACTAATGGCATGCCTTGCAGTCATATACAGCTGTAGGAATATAATTTTTAAAAGTCCTCTACCAGATACACATCAACCCATTAAAAAGGAAATAGCTTCCTGACTAAGGAAACAACTGAGTTAACAGAAATGTGCTTAACCTTGTAATATTTATAAAGACAGAATTCATAGAAATTACAGAATTGTCTGAAATTGAGGACCATAAATTTTGTGTCAGGTACAAGTACTTAAATATTTCATTTTTAAAAAAATTAAAATGCTCTTTTTCAGCATTTTCTCCCATAACAACAGATTAGCACATAGCTGCTAAAACTGATTTACAAATGGAGCACACTGACATCAATCAAAATTTATATCATTTTGGCACCCACTAGTGAAAAAAATGTGGCTAAAAATTACTTCCAGTCACTGAAATAAAACAATTCCTGACATCTGACTTGCTTCTACTCTCCTTTTTATGACTGCCTTTTGTAGTTATTACATGAAGGCTTTTTGAAAAGGAAATACAGCATTGAAGGAGCCAATTATCCTTGTGTCACTGGTCCTATTTTGGCAGAAAACCATGTGAATGCAGGGAAACAGAGTAGCATGTTCAATGTCTTAGATGGAAGAAATAATGACAAAAATAGACACACACCAATTAAAATCCTCAAGATCCCTCTTGGAGCAAGTGCTGCAGCTCAAGAAAAGCCATGTTGTAACTAGACTGACTTTGTAACCATGTTCAATCAAAGATGCCCATAACGGATGAGAAAACATAAGATTATGTGTAAGGTTTAAAGAAAGAACAGACAAGAAGTTCCCTTATTTACTTGGGACTGTGCATAAAAGAACAACAAAGTGAGAGAGCTACTATCATTCGCATACTAGAAATAATAAGATTTTAAATACTTGCTGTCACAACCTACCAACTTGGAGAAATTAGTGAGTCAAGACCAGCTTCTGTCAACACCAGGTATTTGTAGGATCTACCCCTAAGAAACCTTTGGTAACTGGGAGCAGAGTTTGGTTGGTAAAAGTGAAGACAGTGCAAAACCAAGTCAGTGCCAAGTGTTGTCTCTCAGACTGCCTGGTTACTCCTCAAAAAACCTGTTAAAATTGGGCTGAAGAGTGAGTGCAAAATTAGCAGCTGCTGATTAAAATTGTTCAGCCTCTGGCTACCTACTAGATGAAAAACTGGCACCACCTAAGTCATGGAAAACACATAATAGCAGTACAAAAATAACAGCAAAGTGTAAATGCTACATGTGGCAGCCTCCTCATTTGTTAGTGAACTGCCTGAAGACTTGGTGAGAAAATACTCACGGTGTGCTTAGGTCAATACTCCAAAAATGATGTTGAGAGTAATGTTGGGTTTACATGATGCACAAAATGACATTTCATAGCACTTCATTATATATGTAGCCAGTCTGTGCTTAGTTTGGAATTCATACATGAAAACCATTATTTCCTACCTATTCTCTGCTTTCATGATCCTTGGCCCCTAACTCGGATTTTTCCCTGCCACTCTCCCTCCCACTCCTCCATGGCAGGACAGCTTTTACTGCACTGGCTTCAGGTTATGGAGCTCTGTAATAGAAATGTTGTAGCAAACAGTTCAGAGCAGGCTGAGTATTGCACTCACTTCCAAATGGGCACTTATATCTCTTAAAATTAAGTTTGTAGACTATGTGTTTTTTTACTTTGGCCTTACTGATACAGCTCATCAGGCCCGACATTCTGGGCCTCTCCACCAGGGCTCTTCTCTTTAATTACTGTAGGGCTCAGACTGTGAAATGTTCTACTGACAAAGAAGATAATATTAACAAAATGCCAGGTAGGCATTGGCCAGGAAAATAACCAAACCAAACTGTGGCCATGGTTCAATCTTATAGTGACTATGGAAAGAGAGTGGAGCTGTCCCAGGCTTTTGGGAGGTACGACAGGACGACTTCTCAGTGGACTCCTCAGCTATAGAGAATTCATGTAAGCCAGGGATTGAACCTGCTTACTCCCCCAACACTGAATTTCCTGAGCAAGAGCAAAGGCCCAGAAGCAGAACTGCAGCTCTTTCCACAATGAGAGGGCCGTGCCTGGAGAATCCTGCTCTTGTCCAGGACAAAGGGGTGAAGTCACAGGAGCAAAGTCCCGGCAGGAATGGAGCTTTGTGACTTCAGCCACTGGCAGGCTCAGCATTTAACACACCTTTCTGATCAGAAATAAACTTTGCTGTTGGCTTTGTTGCTTTAGATGTTTGTTTCTGAGAGAAACACAGGATTTTCTTCGCCAAGTGTTTCTAGGTTTTGATCAGCTATGTTTGGTTGGTTAAGTCAAGTTTATCTCTAGAAAGTATTGACAGTAAATATAAATCATTATTAATCAGCAGTCATGAACCTCAGTCACTGTTTCAAATACTTGAATGAAGAGGGCCTAAAAGTGTCGGATAAATAAAAGGGCAGAAAAATGTTTCTACCCAAACTGCCTTCCTTTCCTTCATATTGGTACCTCCTCTACCTCCTTCCTAGCACTTCTGGGATTTGTCTCTGAAGGAATTGATTGTAGACATAGGTAAAAGCAAAAAGAGTTATCCAAGTTGCCAATACATATCAGGTATTATAGAAAGATAGTTATTATCCAAACTGTATAGTTATGTATTCAAATATTAAATCTGTATGATAAACCCATTTAATGATATTCACTCTTATATCCAAGAGCACAAGGAATGTCCAGAGATATGTAAAAGGTTCATTTACAGACCTGAATGAAAAACACCAAAACTAGGAAATATAAAGACAGTGCTTTCAAATCCAGCATTAAGATTCCTGTCTTAGTACCTCTGGAGATCCTACAGAATTATTCCAGTGACCAGAGTTCTTTCACAAAATGAGGAAGGAACAGAATCATTCCTGCTGTGGCTCTGCTCTGTGCATGAAATCCCACCTGGGATTTCCCACCACAGGGACAGACACCTCCTAAAGGGAAAGGTGAAGGAATGACCATCCTGGAACCAGCAGGCCCTGGAGTGTTCCCTTTGAATGCTGTCCCTGGGGATTTGGGAGAGCTCAGGGAGCAGCAGTGCCAGCCCAGCTGACTGCCAGCTGTGTGTCACTGGGAGCTGCACTGGAACGTTGAATAAACTACTCATAAACAAGGAAATCTCTCTGTACACAGCAAGAATAAAACACTCTTTCCATTGCTAGGGAGCCTGTAGGTAAATCCTGTCTTTTTAGCAGAATGGTGTCCCAGCTCAGCCAGTCTAATGCAGTTCTCCAGGACAGGAACACAAGCTCCCACTGACCCCCAGCACAACTCCCCAGAGCACACCCACAACTTCACCTGCACCAGGGGAACTGCTGCCTCAGCTCACCCAGGGGAAGAAACAGGGTGGGGTGTAAGTACCTCACAGCAGTTCTCTTGGCTGTCCCAGGTTTGGGACATGCAGAAAGACAAGGGTTTCAGCCTGGGTGTGGCAGCTTTGCTGGGAGTTGGTCTCTGGAGTGAGAACGTGATGCCAGGAAGTCTGAGACAGAGGGAATGGCTCTGCACCGAGACTTCTGCACAGCACAGCATCCCCTTGAGAAGTGTCAGTGATCAAAGCACCAGCGTCAGCCACCCATCCTCAGTCTCTTCTCCAACACTGCCAGAAACCATGTGGGTCTGTGACAGCAGGCAGTGAGGGAAACATGCTGTAGTTGCCCCCTCTTTTCTTCAGAGCACAGCAAAGTTTGATCCCCAGATCTTTATCTTCATTCACTGTATTTTTTTCTCAGTGTGGATGTTTCCTGACAGTGCTGAAGAGGTTCCCACCTCCCTTTCCCCAAGGGCACACCCCATGTATCCCTGCAGTTTTCCACATGCACTTCATGTTTTAATGACTGCAGCTGTGCAGAAGGGAAGGATGTTCTCAGGTCTCCAGAACCTCACCTCAGTTCTTTGTTCTTCTCCTCTAATAAGTAATATCCTGTTCAGTATCTTTCTGCCATCAATTTATTTTATGGTGGCTTGAAATCATCTGTTATACCAAGAATACATTTATCACCTTTTAATTTATTAGGCTGGAATCTGCCTAATAAATGGATTCACTTCCCTTCAAGCCTGACAGTTTCTCATCCTCCTGTTCATACAGGATGTCTCTTGAAAACTCCAAATTGTTCATTTGCACTGTAACTACTGACTTCATGTTTTGTTTAAAGCAGCTTCTCCCAACTCCCACCTCCCAGTTCTGATTTTTATTTAGTGGAGAGAATAACACATTAGAATTCATTCCTCTGGACCTTCATGGCAAACATCCAGAGTCTAGTCCCAGCCTGCCCCTATCAAATGAAGAGAAATGATGCTTTAGTTTTTGGAGGGGATCCCATCAAGCTGGTACAAACAGCCATGCTGAGAAACTTCTCAGAGAAGGGTAGGGGGAGAAATGCAGCTGTTTGTTCAAGCACCTAAAAGTGCAGTGGATGGCCAGATGCCTTTATGCAGAGCATCCTTCAAGGAGAGGTGGACACCTCTGGGAGTCTTGCACAGAGTCTCTGTCCTCAGGTGCTTTGAAAACTTGGCCTCCAACTCTGAGCTGGCAGGAGAAAGCAATTGAGCTGGCTTTGACAGCATTTCTGTCAACGGGGATTTTAGCTCCAAGACTTAATACATATCTTGCTAGAACTTCCTGAAACACCTCAGACTTTTTTAAAAATTACCTTACATGACATCATGACCCCTACAATCTTCAAGGACCTGTGTGAAGATAATTTGCTGAAGGACATTCCAGCCAAAGCCCCATGATTGTTCTCTACTCTTAATGCAAATAGTGCTTTATGATATTTTTTTTCTGTGGGCTCTTTAGTTCTAAGTTCCTTATCTTTTAGTTGCTGGGTTTAGCTGCAAATATGTTAATTCCTTTATTCCTCTCTCTAAAATAAGGATTCGTCTTTCAGCAATTGTTTTTTTCTTCATTAGCAACTAATCTTAGTTTTGTGGTTCAACAGAAGCAGCTCTCCAAGCATCTGATCTTTACAGGTTTTCAGCATCAGAGCTTTATTTTTAATTAGTTGCAAATTTGCTACAAACTTTCCTCTGCTTAAAAAACCCAGCTGAGACTGAAGCTTTGTCATGCTGGATCCTGCACAAAGTAACTGGCCTTGTCCTTCCACATTACAGGTGTCCAGATAAAACAAAAGGAGGGAAGAGAAAAAAATTTTGGCAGAAATATTAATTGCTTTGTATTCCATGGCAATATAAGGAGAAAGCCTGGCTCTCCTGGATTGGTATCTGTCCATTACCTGGCACTGACTTGTTGACAAGAGAGGAATACTCCGAAGTTACACTTCAATTTTCAGCTTCCACTCACTTAAGAACAGTATGGTTTTTATGGTTAGATAACAAATCCACTTACTGAGGAACTGTAATATTTTTCATATTGGATGACAAATACAGGGGTGTCTCCCTTCCACTGGGGAAGGGATTTTTACAGCAAGGACTCAGGGTCTCCAAGAAAGGAGCTTTACAAAAGAGATCACAGGTCCTCTATGGGAGAGAGTAACACAGCACATGGCCGAGCAACCAGCAGATTGTGAGGACAGTTGGAAGACCTGTTCTTACTATGACCACCTCATTTTGAATTTTGCTTCTAATCCACACTTAACCATCACTTCTTGTTTGCAGAAGTCAGTATTTTGTGCTAAATGCTCCCTGTTTGTTGTTATTTACAAAGTTACACTCTGTGCTTGAGGTAGACTGGCCATTTTCACTCTCCAAACACCCACAGTGTGCAAGTCATTGGCCCAAAAATACTGGCAAGAAGTACAAGCTTTATTTAAAAAGATGGTCACAGAAGGCCCAACAGAAAAGCCTGGAGTTTCTAGATAGTTGTAAACCATATTTCCTTGTTTCTCCTTAATGAATTGCCCTGAAATCTGCCTCTCCCAGTGCAGTGATTATGCAGTGAGACCCTCACTCCCTGCCCAGCAAAGAAATATTAAAACCCTCCTGCCTTGAACAGACAATAAAGCTCTGAAAGGAAAATTAGCACTGCTGGTTTATTGCAGCTGCATGTTGACAAGTGATATCCAGTCATTTGATGTTGTAATTCCAGCTCTGCCTGAGAGAGGCACATTGGGAAGGACGGGAATCAAAAGTGTTTCTGGTTTGGCCTGAACTTGGTGCTGGAGGAGGAACACACACCCTGCAAACAGGAGCAGCAAGAGTAGCTGTTTGGGAAGCCTTTTGTACATCATTGGGAGAGTATTTTAACTACACTAATCACAGTCCTCATAGTAAATGTATTCCTCGTGTTTGTGGACCCAGATATTCCTTTAGAAAGAATATGGGACATCCAATAAGAGACTGAAAATGCAGTCACAGCACACTCGTGCTTTGGTGTGTGGGCTGTGCTCTGAGCATCAGCCCCAGTTAGAAATGTCCCAATGTTTAGAGAGAGCACAAAATCAGAATACCACCAACAAAGACTTTGTACATACATAGACACTTTTAAGAAAATGCTTTCCTTTTAGAACAGCACAATCCTAAACAGAAACTGTACTTTTGCCACTTGATCCTATAAGCCAGCCTGAAAGATGTCTAAAAACCTGACAGATGCCTCAAATAAGCAAAAAAAAAATCCACACTAATTTCACATTTCTGTGCTTCTGATTAAAGAAAATATTTCTCTTGAAGGAAGAAATCTGTAAACTGGAAATTTTCCCAAAGTGGGAGGCATAAGATGATGCATCTGTAGAGGTAGAAATAACAACTTTTTTCCCAGATTTTCAAGCATGCAAAATTATGATTCCCAAGGACCACATGTTAAAATGCAGGGTTAAAGGCAGTGTCAAGGTATGTAATAAGATTGAAATGACATCCTGTGTCTCTCCCCTGATTTAAGGTTATTTTAACTTTCTTTAGCTGCCATCAATGTAAAAATACTAAGGAATTGATGAGTGCAAGGAGCCACCAGAGAGATGAGAATCTGTCTTCCTTGTATCGTGTTTTGCACAGGTTTCTGTGTCATCCTCAGATAAATCACAGCAGCAGAGCAGAGCCCTAGACACCAAACCCACATGTGCCATGTGTTGTTTACTCTCTTGCCAAGCTCCAGGGCTGTTAAATCACCTCCATGTCACTGGAGGATCCTTCTTCACCACCACTGATTTTCCACAGCTGGCTCAGAGGTTTCAAAGCCAGGCTCCAGGCAAGAATGAGGATTTGGGATTTTTTTTTTCCAGAAAAGCCCGAAAACAGTCCCTCCGTCTCCTGGCCCGAACACCATCTGCCTCCTCTCCTCCCCGAAACCGCCCCCGCCCCTGGTTAATTGGCAATTAACCTAGGGCAGCCACATCTTTTGTGATGTTAATGACCTCCCTTCCCCCCTCCGAGCTCTGTTTTCTCTTACAGGGAAAGCAGGGGAAGGGAAAATTCCTCTTTCAGTGTTATAACCCAGGACAGTTAGGGTTAGGGTTAGGGTTAGGGTTAGGGTTAGGGTTAGGGTTAGGGTTAGGGTTAGGGTTAGGGTTAGG
>NW_016690380.1:345420-371757 GCF_001604755.1 Lepidothrix coronata | reverse complement strand
TTTAGGGTTAGGGTTTAGGGTTAGGGTTAGGGTTAGGGTTAGGTTTAGGGGTTTAGGGTTAGGGTTTAGGGTTAGGGTTAGGGTTAGGGTTAGGGTTATCTTGCATAAACCTATGCAAGATAACGGATCTCTTTTTTTCCTCTCATTTGCCCATTTTGTGTGTTAAACTGGGGCAAGGATGGATTGTTTAGATGGATGTTAAATCTCGATGTTAAAGCATGTAAGGCAGCCAGCAGGCTCAGAGGCACAATACCCCCGTGATTTCTTTGTTGTGCTTCACCTACACCTCGTCTGTCTGGAGCTTAAATGACAGCAACAACGGGATAGGAAATGTTTGTTTCAGTCTGAGGCTCTTTTCATGTCTGACAAAGAAAAGAGAGTGTTGTCATCCACGCAGGGCTTTCAGATGCAGGAAGACTGACTTTCAGGAGACATGGCTTTGTTGCTCAGGAAGTAATTGCCTGTTACCCAGTCATCTATTGTTTCTCCTCCTTTCAGATGAACTGAGCACTCTGCTGTGTCAAACAGAAGTGCAGTGTGGTGACAGACCCTCTCTCACACTGGCTGTGCTGTCACTACAAGGCAGAGACCACATGTCCAACAAACTCACAGTGCTCGAGTGAGTTACCCTTCACTTCCCTAAATCCTGACACGACATCCCATCAATGCAAATCCATTTGCTCACCAAACCAATATTTGTAGCAATTATACTGTTTTGAACATTAGATTTGATCTGGTTTTGCTCTTGCAAGAACCTGGCTACTTAGAGGTTTATTTTTTCATATGTCTAAATCATTTTTGCTGCATGCTGATTTCAAGGAGAATAGGTGGTTCAGGCAGCAGTGGTGATGGAAGATTTGGTAAAGCTCAGGATGCATTAATATAATGTATTAAGAAGGCTACTGCTCTGAAATGCCAGCTGAGTGGGGAGAGGGAAGAAAGCCTCAGAAATTCAGTTGCCATTGGCATAAACAATTAGACACTGGCAGCTCTGCAGAGCAGGGGCTGCTGGCTGGGCACTGCATCTGGAGGTGTTAATGTGAATAATCACCCTGCCAGCTGATTGAAGTCTTGCTCAGGCAGGGGAAAGAGAAGAATTACTGTCAGGTCAGGGACATCCAGTGCATTTAAAGGTACTTTTTATAAGCAGTGCAGACAATTTTGGCCAATTGTTTTAGGTCCAGACGTGTTGCAAAGGAGTCTAAAGATGTGTTTGGAGATTTCAATGAACACAAGTGTGTTGTGGTCTCAGCAGCTGCTGTTTACTACCAAATTTTGTTATCTAACATCCTCAAAATATTCAATTCCTACTTTGGGCTTCTTACATTTATGTGTTCATGTCAACCTACAGTTTTAACCATGAAACTCCCCTTTTAACATACTCATTTTGTAACCAGCAAAATCTGAGGACAAATTACTTTTAGACCTCAATTCTACCCCTACAAAAGGATTTATCACACCCTGCTGGCACTAATTAGTTGCCAGAAACACTTGGAGAATTGCTGATTATAGTTAACACAACATTGTACCCAGAATTTAGTCTCAGTTTTGTAAAAGGACCAGAAGGTAAAACAGGGAGAGCAGAATGACAGCTCCGTTAAGACACTTCAGAGGAAAGTAAACCAAAAATGAGGTTCAGGAGTGAGCCCAATACTCTCCATCCTCGAATGGGCATTCAGAATCACGGAGGTAAAAATCCAAAGTAAAGCCCTCTGAAATATGCCCAGTGCAGGCAGCAGGCCCTAACAAGCATCCCTGGAGGAACCACCTCCCGGGATCCACATTTCAAACCCTCACACAACACCAGCATCCCGCAGAACTGACCACAGGCCATTAAATAGAGAAGGATTCTTCTGTTTTAGAAGGGTCAGATCCATGGAGCACAAATGATTGAGAGTTTTTAACTGAGAATTCAGAAGGGCTACAGTGAAAATGCATAGGAGGACACACAGAACCTGAATTTAGGCGGGACCTCGGATTCTTACACTCTTAATTCCTAATCTAATCAGCAGAGATTACAGCTGAACACGGGGCTTGGTGTTTTCCTCTGAGAAAACATACCGGGTGTGGCTGTGGAAGGTTTAGTGGGGACACATCAGTTTTGATGAGCTTGCACTTTGCCAGGATCCCATGAAAACATTTAATGAATTTGCTTTGCATATTGTCAGGCTGGATGGAGCCTGGAGCAACCTGGGCTAGTGGAAGGTGTTCCCATTGCAGGGTGTGGAATGAGATGAGTTTTAAGGTCCTTTCCAACCTAAACCATTCTGTGATTCTATAAGTCTGCATTATGTTCTGCACCTCTGTAAAGCTGTGCATAAAGTAGTGAGTAGTAACACACTTCTTAACATACGTAAAAATATATTTTTTAGTAAATGCAAAGCTGTCAAAAAACTACAACAATGACAGCTGACAAAATAGAGGCAAATAGTGCCAGGTTTGCTCTGAACAAGTTACAGTAGTTAAGAGTTCAAAACACAAACCCACCAGACCATTTGCAATGGTTACAGATGTGCACACAGCTCAGAAATTGCCTGGAGGGAAAATCATTATTTTTCAGTGAAACTACTGATGATCTTCAGTCTTCACAGACTGACTCTTCACAAATGAACCTGAGAGCTGAGTGTCATCCAGAGAGCACCAACATCTGTCCCTGCACAGGCACAGAATCATTTCAGCCCGGGCGGTGCCAGCACACCTCCCTCTGAGCGGGTCTGGCTGAAATACAGCAAGGCCTGTTAAAGGTCAGCAGCCACAGAAAACCTGCCCAGAATCACTGCAGTGATTCCTTCAGTCCCAGACTGCCCACAACAGCACTGCTCCCAGGGATACAGGGCAGGGGCAGAGCTGGTGGAATTCCAAAGCTGACAGGCTGATTTCCACAGGCAGTTGTACTGGCGTTAGGAAGTCATGACTGTGGCTAAATGAGCACATGAAAAAAGTGTTTCTGCATAAAAACACCCACCACTATGACTAATCTATAGGTCACATTATACAATGTGTATAAGGTGGTGTGTACATATAGAAATTTTTGTGTATCTTATTTATTAAGATACATCTGTGTGTGTGTATCTATCTGTGTGCAGGATAGAGACACTGCACTGGAATCATTTATTTGTCTTATTTCTGACTGTCTGCTTTTGTAATTCTGACATCTAAACATTTAGTCAATTGATTAGAAAGTACCTTGGTTCATTCAGACTATTTCAGCCTGATCATCTCAGAATTTCCTGGTAGGACCCAAGCACATGGTGCTGCCCACTGAGGGCAACAGTCCTCTAAATTACCCCACCCTTGAGCCACAAAGCATGAATGAAAATATCAGGAGTTTAGGTATTACCATTTTGCTTTCTTGTCTTAAATTTGTTGCATTTACTTTACAGTTCATGACTAATCAATTCAGAAATTTAATTGTCTTTTCATTTTGACCAAGAAAAGCTTCATCTACTTCATATGAAACCCACACAGAATAAAAACCAGGTAGCAAGAAGGAAATATATTTCCATTATTGCATGTTTTTCTGTTCAGTCATTATCAATAGACATCTTCAAAGCTTGTCTCAATCATATAACCTATCCATTACTTTGTGTGTCCTTGGACAACTTGTCATGCTGCTTAAAAAACTGATTAAAAATGCAAATAGACCTATGGCATAAGATTGTTGTTTACTAAATCTGATGTTTTCAGAGACATGGGAATTGTCACCTTTTTTTTGACTGAAAAGGATTATATATATATAAAACTGGGAATATACATTTTTTTTTAAGAAATTTACTTGCATATTATTATTTCAAAACGTAAGAATCTTTTGATAAGTGGCTTGAAGTCACTTTAAACTGATGCAATATTTTCTAAGTCCCAGTGCTGCTGTTCAGCAGTGGCCTCCCTGGTCTGTGTATGTCCGAATGCACATGCCTGGGGTGCATTAGGGCCTTTTACTGCCTGCAGTTATGGTGAATTAACTGGGAAAGAGCAGGGAAAAGCAGCTGTTGTTTAGGGGTTTTTTATACCCAAACAAAAGTCCAAATTTCTGCCATGAAATGTGGTATTGCTTGACTAGAAATGCCTCAGTGGATGCTAAACAAATGTTTTGAAATTAATTTCCATTGGGCTGGAGGTTTATAATTCTCATAAAAAATCATAGTGTAAAACGGTGCATAGATAGTTAAAATTGCCATTTTTACTGTGTTACAAACAAGTAATTTCAGCATTAAAAAAAAATAACAGAGTAAAGTCATGTCTCACCACTGAGCTCTCTGTGAAAACAACCCTTGTCAAAGTTCTTCATTACCAACCAGGAAGGACAACTTTATATTTGAAGAGGAGCTTGAATCAGCTCCTCAGATTTTCCCAGCAGCTTATTAGGAAGATTTGTGTGATCCTCAAGAGTTATGGGGGGAGTAGCAAATAGGAAAAGGGAAAAACTGTCATTAAGGAGATCTTCACAATTATCTGCTCTTGTTTAAAGCTTGACCCAGAGCAAGCAGGCTTGAGATTACCTGCTCAGCCCAGAAGTGTGTGAGTAGAGAAAGCCCATGTGCTGTTCTGTGTGCAGGTGGAAGTGTCCATAAGTGCTGTGGGGGTCACAATCCCTGCTCCTGATGGAAGGATTGAACACACAAACACTGCACAGCACTCAGCAGGCCAGGAAATGAACCCTCCCAGTACTGCACACCAGACTGCTTTCCATCCAATTAGCAAAGCAATTCTGGGATGGAATCAATTAATTACATTGCCAAGCAGCTGGTGATGCAGTCACATGGTGTGCAGAGGTCTGGTTCTTAAATTCATTATCTGGAATATTTATCAAGGTCCAAAAAGACTTCCAATGCCGATAACATGCTTTATTGTGCCATTTTGCTCTGCTCCTTCCCCCACCTCTGGCTTTCTAGAAACACAACTATCTTTTACTAAAGGTGGAACAGCAGCAAATACAGAATTTGTGTTTGGCAACTAGTGATCATGCAGCATACACACCTCAAAGAACTCACCTGTCTTTTGGAACTGTGTTGAAAAACCTGGACAGTAATTTTGCTTTCAAACACACATCAACATGCAGGAAACTGGAAAATGAGAACATTTACAGGTGCTTCTGAAAAGCTGCACAGTTCACCCCCAGCAAATACCTACAGGCACGACTTAGGTGCTTAATTGTTTCTACTCCCAAGCAAATCTGGCTTTTGAGACCGTGGAATTTTTGATGGACTTGGGCTGTAGAGGGATTCCCAGGGAAGCTGATCACACAAAACTTCATTTGGCAAAGCTGGAATAAAACAGCATTTCAGTCTCAGCTGTCAATTAACACAACAGAAGAGTCACCAAAAAGAAAAAAATATATCCACCAAACTAAAATGAAGGAATGTCTTCCCTATTGCCCCCAAAAAGTTATCCGAATCAATCTGAAAACTGGTCAAACATTCCCATCAGTTCTTAAAAATGCATCAGAGAAGTATGGTGGGGTTTGCTTTGTACTGCACTAGATCCTCTCTGATGGTACCTGGGTTTAAACTGGCAGCTGTGGTGTGAGTATTCAGGCCTTTAAACTAAACCACAAATTCAAAATACAGAATCCAAAAGCAGGGAAGTTTGTGCTCTGTGCGGGTTTAAAACCAAAAAGTCTTTTTTTTTAAACAGAGGAATAATGGGCAAGTTCCTCAGCCTGTTGTGTGCTCACTGTGCATGTGCCTCCCCTCCAGGGGCTTTTGGATCTGCCACTCACGCAGGGGATGTGCGAGGTCTGCTCCCTTAAACACTGGCAGCACTTCAGCCGCAGGGGCAGAGGGAAAGGGAAATGACTCTCCAATACCTCCTGCTCAGTGTCGTTAATGCCTAACCCAATATCCTGGATTCACTTACTCAGGCGTTGGGAGGGAAGAAAATGAGAACCTTTTGTTCCAGCATTTACAAAATCAGCTCCAGTGGTGTCTGCAGCAGGAGCTCCCTGTTCCAGAGAGGTCAGCACTCATTTATCCTGAGGGACTGCCAGGCACCACCTCCGAGAGGAAAAGGGCAAAGGAAAAAAGAGGCCAAGAAAGGAGTTCAGAAATAAACACCCAGGAAAGGGAAGAACCAAAACAGGCAGCTCTTTCTCAGCTTTATTTTCAACACCAGTTTTCCTATCCCAGAGCTCAGGGAATCTCTTGTGGCCCACTGTGGGGTGGGGTGGGGTGGGAAGGGAAGGGGAAAAAGTTGAAACTTGGGTCCTCAAAATGAACATCCACAGTGTCTATTAAGAGTAAGAGGGACCTCCCAATGAGGCTGTATCCCAGGAAAGATTTCCATCATATGTTTAGCATATTGCTACAAGATGGAAAACCTCTGTGCTATTGCCACAAGCCAGTCTGGCAGGAAGAGCCCGAACAAGTGGAGGATGAAACAAGAAGAATGTGGGAGGAGGGAATCTTTTTTCTCTTTGTAGCACCCCACACATCCGGCTTCCCAAGCATGGCATTATGGGAATATAATTAAAATAGCAGTCCCAGTCAGTATGTTGAGCTCTGATATTCCTAAAAGGCTGTTTTTTGCATCCCAGTAATCAACAACAGCCTGACAAGATATATTTGTGCCTTCAGAGAGATGATTCCTACACAGCTCACAGGATGTGCTTGCCAACTGATGATGTGTGCACACACACACACAGACACAGCTCTCTGCCTTAATGGAGAAAAAAAATAAAGTATATAAATTCCATAGTGTAGGATAAGCCCCTGGAATTTAGTTAATTCTCACCCTGCATAGCTGCCTTTTCTTTCAGAGACAAAAGAGTTACATCCTTAGCCTAATCTGAGAGCTTAATTTCAGCACTTAGGAAGCAAAACCCTGAATTTAAAAGTATTGCATTTAATGTTCAGCTACCATGAAATTCAGCCTAATGGGCAGGAACAGGATCTATTTAAAGTGCATTGCAAGTGTGAATATATTTTTCCATTCCTTTTTGTATCAGTTAACCAGAATCACAACATGACAAAAACACAGTCTTGTGTCTTCCTTCCTCTCTCCTTCTCCCCCTTTATCCTCCTTGTTCTCTCCTCTCTTGGCTGAGGGTGATTTTTGGCTGTTAAATCCTCTTGGATCAGAAGTAGAACCACTGGTAAGACTCAACAAAAGCATTGTACTGCTCGTACCCAGGGAAAGCTGCCCTGAGAAGCAATGCATGGATTTGTTCCAGTTGAGGAAAAAAGCTACTATTTCCCTTGCTCTGAGAGGAAATCAAATGTATAATCTTTGCTCTAGGCTTAACCATATATTTTTCAGAAAATACAGAAAACATATGTGGAAAAACAGTGTTGAGTTGTATCACTTAAGATGTACTTGCCTTCATCTACTCTTTTTCCAGTCCTCTAGCCAATCATTTAGTTTGGGGTTTTTTAAGGCTGTTTTATTTATCTAGAAACTGTCCTGACACCATGAGGAAGTTATATGAAAGGGTAGAATTCTGCTTCAGATTTAATCACCCATTTTCATGGGCACCAAGGAACCTGCCCCACTGAAGCCAAAGACAATCATAACCTGTGGAATCATTGCTCTCCGTTCCAAGGGTTATGACTGGAGGCTTTCAGAACAAGGAAATTGTCTTTTATATCACTTGGTACTTCTCATCTGATTATTAAAGTAATTAAACACTGCACAAAAACTTAACTCTGCCCCGAAGATTTTACCTAAGACTCACATTGACAGGAGGTTTCTCTTTGTTCCAAGAGCTGTATCCCACAGATCTCCTCTCTAGTAATCAATCCACTTGGATTGATGACCCCCATCACTCTCTAGGCAGCTTTATGTAAAGTCACAGATATAATCCTGCCTCTGGTAAATCCCCTCTAGGTAATCCTGCCTAGAGTCAGCCAGGACAGCAACATAACCATAGGGGTAACTATAAACACTATCCAGACTTGGATTTTTTTGGACAGTTCTTGCCAGAAAAGCAGATTGCAGGAGAGGCAAGGTACTGTTATTTACACTCCTATTCCATCAATGTAACAGCTTGGAATATTTAAGATTGTAACATTTATTATAATGGCTGCATTCTTTGTTTCCATTCATTCCATTAGCTGCACTTTTAAAGTTATTCCAACTGAAGAAAGGAATGTGCCATTGCACAATCCTCTCACAGGTTTGTGTCCCAGCCTCTCCCAGTCCCTGCAAACAGACTGGGGCAGGCACAGGGACCCTCTGCCAGGTTTGTGTACCCAGGGGGTCAGACAGGCAGGGACTCAGGAAGGGGATTCCACAGAGGTCGAATCTGCCCTGTGGGTGCATCCAGGCTCTCCTTTACTCCCCAAATGGGAGATGGAGAATGCAGGGATTGCCAAAATAAGATCCAAAGTGAAGATCCAAAATGGATGAATACTCTTAATCTGTGTGATACTGTTATGGACCACTGGAATACATGGGAAACATGGTTTTAAGCAATCTTTTAAGGAAACAGAAATGGAAGGCTTGTCAGAGGCACAGTCTGACAGGAAAGAATGAAACTCAAGAGCCCCAGACTGTCCTGTGTCTGCCAACCTCCTCCTGAGTCATTTCAGCCTCCTTTAACATCCCTTCTTCACCTCAAAATGAAAGTAACTGTACTTGTCAGCTTTGAAATTGCTTTATTAGAGGCACCCAGGACACCCTTGAAGTAACAAAATGATATTGCTTATATTCCTTATAATATAAGATTGTCTATTAGGAAAAGCACTAAGGATCCCAAAAAGGATAAAGGGAGGGGGGTGAAAGGGAAAAAACCCATCAGCATCCAATTTAGGGGCAGCTCAGTAAATCAGGTCTTATAATCTTGATGACTAATTCAAAGTTCTTAAGACATCAAATTATTTGTTGTAATGGTATTTTAAAAAATCTCTGTAGCTCTGAATTCAGTGCTGCTTGTTAGTCTTATTTCTTCATTACTTGCTCAGTTGCAAGGAGATGCTTTGACCTTCAGAGAAGTTTCAGTTCTTTGGAGCATTCATGGAATCTGTCAGTGTTTAGTAGGAGAATTTAGCTTGGTATTACAGTCACTGTCAGCTCTTCCTCTGCTACAATAAAATGCACCCAAACGAAAATGCTGTTGCTGGGCTTGTTACAAATTTCATATATTACCTAAGTCTGGATTACCAAAACTAACAACAGCAGTACCCTGTTCTCTTACAACTTTTACTTATCCTTTCTAAGGATAAATTTGGAAGGCTGCTTCTTCCAGTACTGCTGTGTTTATTCAGTATATTTTTCCTCTTTGTTGGCATTAAGTTTTATTTAATGTACATTGTACTGCCTGCTGAGTGTCACTATGTGTTAATCTTGCCTGATATAGAGAATCCCGCTGATGCACTCCCAGCTCCTGAAAGCAGACATGAACAATGGCCATAACTGCAATAGCCCCCAAGTAATTGTTAATTAGAGCAGAACTTTTATCCATGTTGTGCATCTCTAATTTGACAACTTTTCTTTTCATAAGCACCTAGCTAAAAAGAATAAAGGGTTTAGAAAATAACAACTAAGCACAGAATTGTGGCCCACAGTAAATGTGAAATGAAAGCCTGGCCCCCTTTGCCTCCCAGCTGGAGACTCCAGCAATAACTAATGGAAATGAGGAACCTTAAAACAGGACTGTCAAGCACAGACACCAATGCCAGCTCCTCCAGCAGTGGGACAGTCATTCTGCCGATGACCTGTGAACTTAGAAAATGCTCAGTTCTGCTGAATACAACTGTTTCCAAGGTAGAGGTAATGACAGGAAATTATCTGACAGGATATAAAGAATGACCAGTTTCATGGTGAGAAATGATCAGTGGTGCTCTTATATTTTGAAATACATTAACATATTTCTGTGAATATTTTTACAGGAAGAGAAGCCAAGGTTTAAAAGGGAAGTTTCTATCAAGGCAGCTGCCAAAGGCTGTTCCATAAACCCCCAAATTCAGAAAAGGAGCTCTTCTAGTTAAAAGAGTTACCTTGATGTGCCTTTTCCTTCCTCTGTTATATGAAGTCTATGAATTTCAGAAAAAGCTATTTTGAAACATTTCAGTAATTTTTATTTCAACACTTCTATAATATAAACTTCCAAAACAACAAGAGAGGCCCATCAGTGAGGCAAAATACCCTCCTGCAATGTAAATAGGTAAACACATGACAGTTTTAGAATATGCATCTCCTGGATTTGAAAATTTTGTAGGAATGAAATCAAGAATGAAACTACAGTGTGTAAACTGTGCACACAAGCCCCTTCCTGAACTGAGCCCGACTTCTTTGTCCACAGTCTCTTTATAAACAAAGAGCAGAATCCATTTTTTGGCATGTTGGCTTTATGAAACGTGAGTCAGTGGAAATTGAGAATGAAAGGAAAAATACAGAGAGAATAGAAAACAGTCAGCAGGGCCAGGGGGCATAAAGGCTCCTTGAAATCCTAAATTCAAATTGCCTTGAGTCATAACTGAAATAATGTGGTTTGTTCCATCTCAGTGGAGAACAGAAGAAACTTGTTGCTATCACTACACTGCAAGAGAATATTTATACCTCCTAGGCTTGAGAGAATAATGACAAATAAATGCAGATTATATTTAAATACATAAGCAGGGTAGGAGGAAAATATAGGTAGTGGTAGACAGCAAAATATTCTGATCTGTCTAACTGAGCATCACTGGTGAACCTTGCACACAACAGTAATTCACAGAACTAGGAAACGGTGTTTATAAACAAAAGAAACCCTGATGACGCTCTCTCTCTGAGGAGAGAAGGAGAAGTAATCACCTCAATCCTGCTGCCTGGGAGAGCCAGAGAAATGCACAAAGCAGGGAGATGGGAAAGACTAAAGAGTTCTGGGTCTGACTTAAATAATGCTCCTGCCTAATGCACTGATTCCTTCCCAACCTCTGGAACTGGCACTGTCCTAACTTTTAGGGGGGGGGAAAGATTCTTTGCTGCAAATTAAAGCATCCTTTTAATGTAGTGACAGGGATAGCCTTTGTTTCCCATGGATTCAGTTGTCTGGCCCAGGAGTGCTGGATTACAGTGGAATTCCTGCTGTCCAAGGGCTGGATCTGCTCGGTGTCCCTGGGTGAGCCCTATCACCACATCGGGGCTCTCCCACCTCGTATCAGTGCACTTGTTTGTGCATCTTGCTCTGGGAACCAGGCCTGGGGACCAACCCTGTGTCTGCCCCAGGTCCCAGTCCTGCTTCCAGAATAAAACAGTTGTGGGAAAGGTGTTTATTCACACCACAAGAGGCCATAAGGCATTGTGGTGGCACGCTCAGGGGGTGGTGCTGCAGAGGGTGAGGGCAGGAGGGGTGAAGGCTTCACTGCTCCCTGGGAGCCTCCAAGCCTTGCTCAGAACAAACACAGCCACTCCAGGGATTCTCCCAGCCCAGGGAAATGTCAGAGCTGACACAATGTTTGCAGTAATAAGCTGTGTTGGCAAAATTCTTGTAGATGGCACCAAAATGTAAATGAACTCTGCTGACTCAGGGAAACAAACTCCAGAAGAGAGACACAGAACTTATTTGCATTGAGCAGGGGATTACAAATATCACTGTTCTCTCTGCTCCCTCACACTGAAGCTGCTGGCTCAGTGTCAGCAGTGCACAGATGCATTTCCCTTCCTTGAAACTAGTTTAATACCGTGAGAATAAAGAGTGTATCCCTGTGCTTGGCAGCTACCTCTTTTTCACATATCCTTTGCTGAAGGAATCCTGATTCTCAATGCTGGGAATGTAGTGTACCAGACAGTACAGCAGAAATATTTAGAAGTAAATAACTGGTGCAGAATCAGAGAGATCAGTCAGTGAAAATACAAGAGAGATTAATCAATGAGATACAGTGAGTTCAGTCCACTGTATCCAGGCTTTTGTTGGGCTCCAAAGGTTTTCTTGCTCCAAATACCACACTGGATATAGGAGAAAGCACAGGCTTCACAAAGTGCTACAGGACCCCCATTCTGGAAATATTTCTGTGGAATATGAACTAACAAGAAGGACAGTTTACTTGATGATAAAATGAGACAGGTATAATGGAACATCCTAATTTTTGGAGAAAGGAGTTAATCAGAGTAAAAAACACTCAAAGACAGTACAGGAATGTGACTTACATCTCCCAATTTTTAAGGAATATAAAGCAAAATAATGAAACACTGACAAAGGGCAACATGAGGAATAACACATTGTTAGGCCACCCCCAGTCTCTCCTCAGGAAGTGTTTATCTCCAAACAACACAGGAGATGAGCAGGAGCAGTGACTCTCTGAAGCAAAAAACCCTCTGAAACAACAATGTTTCCCACCCCAACCCAGTCAGGTGTACTGTCAGCATCTAGGCCATCTCTTTTATCATCAACACTCTCTTCCTTGTCCCAGCCCTAAAATCTGGCATTTTAGGAAACTATGCAGCAGCTGATACTTGGAAAAATCTCTGATCTCATTCCCAGAAGGACTTAACAAGATAGTATTAACAAATGAGCCAGTAAATATGAATCCGTCGGTTATTTTAATAATCCAAGCAGCAGGATAGTTCCTGTCTCCCATGCTGGCAGCTCAAGGGAGAGCAGAGGATCCAAAGGAAAAGTCCCTGCACTAAATGCTGTCCAGTACAGCCTTTAAAACAAATTGTGGTAGCACAACATGGACGGGCTGACCATCATAAACCTGTAGAGGTAGCTCTAGAAAACAGAGGTTATCCTTAACATTTCCAGGACATTTCTCCAATTAATACCAGTGCAAAGCCATTAAGAAGGCAGCAGGGGTTCAAACAGGATTTATTGTTGCATAGTTATACCTTCCTTAGTAAAAATTGCAATCTGTCCCTTTATCTTCAGTAGCCAAAAAAGGCAAACAAACCAACCCCAACAAACAGAAACCAAAACCACAAACAAACAAAAAAAATCAAACCACAGAAACCATCAACCAAAACCAAAACACCACAAATAATTTCAAACCACTTTCCATTACCCATTTACAGTGGGAGACAGGACCTCTCCCTTCTCCAGGCCATGAACACAAGGCTGGAGCATTTTCCAGACACCCCCACTTTGGTTGAGACCCCTCAGAAGACACCTTGTTATGCACCAGAAAAGAATGAGGAGTTCCAGGAACTATGTGAGTCATGCAGAGATTTCAAACCTTTCCCATTCCATGGTTTTCCCCAAGCTTTGGCACAGTGGGCACTTTGGATTTTTTCAAAAACATAAATAATTAAAACAATCAAAAAATATCCACTTTCCATTGCCATGCAGCATTTTTGCCAGTACAGTTTTATTCAGGACACCCTCTGCAGTTCATGTTTTTATAATTCAGAGCAGCAGGTGAACAGCTCTTTCTCAGAGGTAACATAGATTTAAACATTGCTTTGAGGCAATAGGGTAATTCTGAGTTCACTTCTCTGCAGTAGATCAATGCTGACTGTTAGCTTTTTAATAATTAATATGAGGCTCATCTCAGCTTTTTTACTAATCCCTTTCCAGTTACCATAACCATCAGGAGTTCATGCTTACACTAAAGAACAAGAGGCTTTAAACAGAAAACAACCACCTTTTCTAAACTTATTTTTGTTGAAATCTCAGTAATCTGTCATTGCACTGCTCTTGCCTTAAGCCATTGATGTTCAAGGTTTCTGTATTTTCTGAGCACCATTTCCCCTTTTTTTTTACTTTCAGTGCAACATCCCTTCCACAAACAAACATTTTCAAAATACCATTCACTTTTCTGCAGCTCACACACTGCATTTCTACTGTGTCATATAAATTAGGAGCTATTTTTCATGCTCTCAGTTCCTTCACCAAAAAAATTCATTGTCTACTCATGCAAAGAATATAAAATTTCCTCATTGGATTTCTCTAAATCTGGCCGTTCATGCACCAGAAAATGAAGAGCTCCCTCTGTTCACCCCAGAACTGAAGCAGCAGCACATCAAACCATTTCAAGCAGTTATTAGTCCACAAATTTAAATTTATCAGTTCTTTTAGATGGTGATAAATTCTGCTGTGAACTCTCTACATTGAAGGACATTCTGGGTTCTCCTGTGACACAAGATTTCCTTTGGGTAGGGAAGATGTTTAGCTGGTTTGGATTGAAGCACCTTAACTGGCTGCACCACATGGATCCTCTCAGTCTCATTTAGCACCTGACAAATAACCCTGATCTGCCAGCACACAGTTAAAATGAATAATTAAGGCAGGTAAGAGGAAACAGAAGAAAGAACTCCATATTTTTTTTTATTCCTTTCTGTTAATCAGCAATTGCTCTTAGCAAATATGTAGATTAAAATCTCTCTGCAGTCATGTGTGATCAGGACAACCAGGAACAGAAATTATTCCCCTTTCTGTTTTGAAGTTGTTCATATCTCTCTTCATGGATCTACCCATGCATTTGAAGGGGTATAGAAGGGAATTTTACATCAGCCTAGATTCTAGTTTCTCCACCAAGAATCCCATATCTTTGCTCAAAAATTCTCTTTTTTTTCCTCTGCATTGGAGAGAATGGGAACAATTTAACACACATTTCCACTATGACTATTAACAGAAGAACAACAGTTAGTGACATTTAACACAGATTGAACTTTAAGAAGGTGGGAGCTGGATGGTATCCCTGGATACTTCCAGGCAGTATCCCTAAAAGAGCTTTCATTTAGATAGTTTTATTAGAACCAGCCACGCAGGGCACACTTACTTTCTGGGACTGAACCATTTTCTGGCCCCGTTTTGTTTAAACGGCCACAAAAACTAACAAGCCTTAAACCCAGTCGGTGTTCCAGGGTCAGACATTGTCCAGGGTGCTCTGTTGGCATTGCAGGGATTCTAATCTACACACAACACTGATCATTACAAAGGGATTTACAAAGCCTTTGGATTCAAAAGTTAATCAGCTGTCCCATAACATGTAAGTTTTTAAATGGAGTATAGTTTCAGAAACATTTTGCTCACAGGAAAAGCCCAAGATCCTGTTCCAGCCTTACTCTGCTTTTTCCATTATTATTCTTACTCAATCTCACTTAGTTGCAATGCAGAGCAATGCACACTGAATTTCTGTTGCCATTAGAAATATTCCCTTTTTAAAATCACCTTTTATTTTATAATAGATAGCTTTGTTTGAGGACTAGGGAGGAGTACCTGCAGCCTAGACTTTCGACTCCCAGGGAGGGATATGTTGAAGCACACAGAGATGATTCTCAGGGTGTCTAAATATCAGCCCTTCATAGAACAAATGTGTTTGGGGCCAGCTCAGGCCCTCTTCTGACTTCCCAGCTGCCAGAGATGATGTTACCCCCATGGGGAAACTGGCCTTGAAGTGGAAACTACATTTTCTGTTCAAAATACAATATACACATTGCAGCTTATATTGAGAGAGGTGAATAAATGCACTTCCTGAAAGTCCACATTGGGATGTGGGGTTATGTTTGCTTTTAAAGTCCTTTCTCTGCCACCTCAAATGAAAGAGCAGCCAACACCATATTGTTTAGGAGAAGGAACTATGTGGAACCTATAAAATGAACTTATTAGGCAGCAGAACGTTTTGCTACTTCAGGAGAAACCCCATTGCCCATCAGCTGGGGGAGGCACTTTTTCTGCCCCCTCACTGGGGTGAGTGTTGTCCCCTTTTGGGGCTGATCCAGCTCTGCCAGACAAAGATAAATACACTCCCATTCACCAACTCTTTCACCAAATGGGTTTTCTACAATAAGCAATAGGGATTTCCCCCCTATTTTTGTGAATAGTAACGTTTGAGTATTTAATTTCTACAGATCCTTCAGTGCCCTTGAATTTCAGTGTCTCTTTTAGCAAAAAAGAAACCAGGTGATTGAAACTGTCCCAGGAATCAATATCTGGTTTGCTATTATTGACATTCCTGCAGCTGTCTAAGCAGAAACCCTATTCCTATTCAGATGGAATCTGAGGGTATTAAATCACTTCTTAATGACACAAGAAAACCCCTTGATTTATGCAGGCAGATACTGTTGTAGCTTTTACAGATACAAATGATAATGTAAGTTATTCTCCAGGCTCTGTGTACTCTGCAACATCATCACCATAATTCATGTGGGAGTGCAGAACAGCACTGCAAACCATTTTAATTAATTTTAAAAATTCACATCACCTTGAAAGAAAACCTGAGATATATCACATATGATCCCAGCTCTTAAAGGAAGATCTGAGGATTCCACCATTTAAGAGTTTTCTATCTTAGCAGCCCATGCCTTACACAACCAGTTACATCAGTATTTGAGTTGTCAGTATTCTCTAAGCAGTAAACATCAGTCATTCCTCCAAATTCCATGAGTGTCAACTTTTGGTCACATTAGATACAGTTCAGACAGAGCTCAGCCTCCTAAAGACATGAGACATCAAGATCACAGTTCAAGCAGACAGATTGCCAAGGTAAAATATACAGTTATTTGCCAATTATATTTTTTTTAAATCTTAAGAAAAATTACTATGGCTATATTTTTTCCCAAAATTCTACATGAGAAGCTTACATGCCAAAAAAACCAGAGTTTCTCACAATAAAAGAAAAAATTTATTGCCTTTTTCCTGGTCAAGTCACTTCCATCCTGAGTTGGATCTGAGTTATTTTACCCTTTAATGGGTAAAAGAGGATTCTCATCATTTTAATTTCTAAGGCTTAATACAGAGTTCCTTAGGAAAGGAATTGGTTTGAGTCCTGCTTATAAAACTGTATTAGTTCAAAGTACTTTGAATATGAGAAAATAGGGGGAAAATATCTTGTCCATCAGAAAGTGGGCTGTTATACTTCCAGGGTGATTTGTTTCTCTGCAGTGGTATTTATCAGTGTTGGTAACATAGCCAATGGATATGAAAATTGGAAGATTTTTCCTGTTAATTTGAAACAGCAGCCATACAAGCTGCTGTGACATCAACATAATGCCCTAAACCACACCATCTGAAAAGATTTATTTCCTGAGCCCTTATGCAGCCACATTCTCTTTGCTCCTGACATTCTCAATTTGCAGGCTGCTGGTGATCCAATCTCGCTCATTCTGGCTCCATAATAAGGATGTCAATGCAAGAAGAGAAAAGGCCATTATCTGATAGCCAGCAGAGGTGATAAAAGGCAGAGGCAGCGACCTCAGAGGAGAGGCCACACTTTCTGCCTCAGAGGAGCTTCTCAATGTCATGGGCAGCTTTTGTACCTGCAAGTGTGCTCCAAATTCACTTTAAGCAGCAGGCATCAGACAAAGCTGAATCACCCCTAGGACACAGTCTCAGTATGAATAAGGTTTTGATTTTCTACTATTAATCAGTGAAAATATTTAATTCTGATTAGGACATAAATACACAGTGAAAAAGAAAAGAGACAATGTGAGCTGTAGAGAAACTTAGTCTGCATTCCTGGGTCCTGCCTGGTTAGTTGAATTCATATGGGTTTGGATTATGCTGAAGTATCTCCCACAAGAGCAATAATCAGTCAAGACTAGTTCAACATTTATATAGGAAGAGTTTTACTGCAAATTTAGAGATAATAATTAATATCATCTGTTTAGGGAAACTGTTAAAATGTCACTGATACAGCAACTGACAGCAAAAATTTATTTATTAATCAACTTTCTCAAATAACTACTAAGTACCTTTCCAAGAGACAAGCCTCACTGAGATAAAAGTTTGAAGCAATCCCTACACAGTTACTATTGAATATCAACTGTAGCTGAAGAGGCGGTTTAATTTTCTGTGTGGAAATCAGAAAAGCCTACAGGAGAACTGTGTGTGAGAGCAGTGTGAGAGAATTAAACAGGCTCCTGGGCCTCCTGGGTTGAAAATTCCTTTCCCCATAGTATTTGTATGTCTGCAAGACTGATTTACAGAGAGGACATTTCCCAGACTATTCCAGTCATCCACTCATTTTCCCAACTTTGCCACAAGTGAATAAGATAAATACCATATACAAAATAGCCTTCCCTGTTCTTGTCATGATGATCACTTCTTTTGGCTCCCATAAGCAGATCACAGCCTGGAATTTAAGCCTAAGTGAGGTTTCAACCCTTCTCAGGATCCAATGGAACAGCTTTGAATCCAACAGAGGCTTTTTTTTAATGAAAGATTTATCTCCTATGGGGCCTTTGCATTCAATGACTTGAGTAACGCCCCTCTCTCCCTTGCTGTGGGGATGCTCTGGACAAAGCCACCACCTGTGATCCAAACCCTTTTTCAGCTTGTTTTTGTCCTACCCCTCCCTTACTCCTTTTGAGAGCTCCTGTCTGGCAGCTACAGCAAGGAGCAGAGCATCAGCAGTGCCAGTCTTGTGCCCCAGGGCAGCAGCAAGTGCACCATCCAACCGGGCACTCTTGGCCAGACTAAATCATCTTTGAACAAGAACTGTTCATAAAGGCACAATCAACAAAATCATGGTTAATTCCACTAATTTAGTGTATCTGTGGGCCTCGCTGGGAACTGTCAGCTCCTTCCTGACATCTATCACTCAGCTCCCTTGAGGAAGAGACTGCACATTCCAGCACTGTCCAACCAGGGATTTAAATAATAAAAACATCAGGAACGTGCTTTAAATTGTTTCAGGCTTTGAGATGCTTTGTTGTGATTATTTAAAAATCAGGGGGTACTGTGCATTATCCTAAACTGACCTTCCCCCTACTCATTTCCAGTCCTGTTCACTTTGTTAATACAGTGTATTTCAAGGTAATAGGAGTGTTAGATCACCATCCCCAAACAGCCTGTACTAACCCAGGGTGTCCATGTGACACCACCTTCTGTCCATGTGCTTCAGCTCCAGCTCAGCACATCATCACCAAGGCCACCCTGTCCTCAGGCAAGAAGTGTCTGAGGATGATGGGGTGAAGAGGTGGATGATTCTGCACAAAAAATCCTTCCAGTACAACTCACCAGCCCTTCTTCAGGAGCTGTTCCTGCACATTTCAGTCTGGTAAACACAACCCCTCCGTGTCTCATCTTCTCCACCAGTCCTAACATGAATTATCATCCTTATTAATATCACAGAATCCCAGAATGTGCTGAGTTGGAAAGGACTCACAAGGATCATTGAGTTCAACATTAAACCCTGCACAGGCCCATCCCCAGGAGTCACCCCCTGTGCCCCAGAGGATCATCCAAACCCTCCTGGAGCTCTGGCAGCCTTGGGGCTGTGCCCACTGCCCTGGGGAGCCTGGGCAGTGCCCAACCAGCCTCTGGGGGAAGAACCTTTGGCTGAGATCCAACCTGAGCCTGCCCTGACACAGCTCCAGACCATGACAGATTGTAAACCAGGGGAAGATTTTTGGTTATCTTAGTAGGATCCAGCCTTAAAATTATCTCTGGTATTTAAAGGGTACAAAGAAAATCCATCACAGATACCACGACAGCCTCTGCTGTGCCTTTGGGGGAAAAAAAAAGAAACAAAACAACACACCACCAATCCCAAACTCAACTATTTCATAATGGAGAGATTTTCCTTTCTTTCTCTTCTGGGACATAGGAGGTAAAAGCCACTGAGGAAGAATGTCTGTATCTTGGGTGAACTGAGCTCCCAGGACACATCTACATACCAAGATATTTCACTCTGCCAGGATGTGACCAACTGACACTTCCACATCACTTGGGGCTGAGTTAGAAAGGGATCACAAGTCTCCCTTTAAAGACAGGTTAATGGGAACAAGAAAGTACAATATACAAAAAAAAAAGTCAAGTTGTGCTACACCTCTTTCAGTTAAGTGGAGTCATTTACAACTGCTCTGTTGAGATGCAGCAGCACTGAATAAAATAATATAATGTGCCATTTAAGGGATTCTGCAGACTGATAATTTATTGTCTGACACTGAGTGGATAGTTTGTGGGCAATTTTCCACTAGTCTTCACTCTAAATTAAGTGTTCTCTCAGCCATGTTCCATTTGTGCCCATGTCCAGGTAGTTACACAGCTCCCATCACTGGATAAAAGCAATAGTTTGTGCATCCCATATAATTAATATTTAGAGGATTAGATATAAAGTATTTATGCATGTATTGTTTACAATTTGCAGTCATGGTGGTGAGAAGCAAGAGATAAAATAGACAAGATTTTTGGACAGTTGAGGAAGCCCTGAGAATGTGGTAGATAAATGGTGTGTCTTGAAATAAAGCACAGCACCTCGAGCACTAGTGCAGAGCACACGACAGAGGACTTCCTATCTGAAGTCACTGTGCATTACAGAGCTTGCTATAAAGCAAAATAGGTCCAAATATCAGTGCTCACACTGGGTGGCACCACAGGAATGTCCCAAAGGGTCAATGTGTTAAGATACCAGCTTGCTTCCATACACAACTGAAAAAAACCCATCTAGTCTACTCTTCTGTTCCTTAGACAGCCCCTTTTCCTATTTAGAGGATCATTTAGTATCTCTCCCAAGCTTTAAAAGATCTGAGAGCACTCACTTCAGCCTCTATGTTTTTCTCACTGAAGCCTCTTTTCATTCCCACTGACAGAAGTTTATGACCATCTCCATTTCAGCACTATTTGACTTCAAATTGAAATGATAGTGCACGGGGCCACCTCCCACCCCAGGCTCATTTCTCAGCAGGCTGGCAACAAAGTCCATCTTTATTTCACCTTTGCAAGTCAGCCAAAGTTCCCAATAAATTACCTGCCAGTACTTTCAGTTCAGGTGTCAGTCCCCCACCACTGGGATTTAAATTGTCACTGCTGTGATATTTGCATATTTCAAAGACAGAATTTGCAAAAATATGAATAAATAAGGGTTTTGATAGCCAGCAAGATTGCACACTTGTTGGACATATTACCAAGAGAGAGAGCTAAAAAATGTACAAAGGAGTGGCATGGTCAGAATTTTGTAAAGTTTGAGGAAGTTAAGTTCTAGCTCAAGGGCTAGCTCAAGATCAGCAGAATCTCCCCCTCAAACATATCCCCTACCCCTAATCTCTTTGCACTAACACTATTAAGGAGCTCAGCTGTCCATAACCTCTTGATTTAATGCTACAGCATCAGTTAAATTTTCAAAGAACTCGGTTTTCTCTTTTGGTATAAAATACTTGGTAAAAACTCAGCACATTTCTTGGCTGTGTCTTAATTGCTTATAAAGTTCCTCAGCCAATGGTCAAGTGCTTCTAGAAAATTTTGTTGCCCTTGGTTTCTGTAGGAAACAAATTCTTTATCTGTTCAAATGACAAAAAGCCTGACACAAAAGTATATCCAGGCCATATTCAACACCCAGTCTTGGTACACAGGCACCTCCAGGAATTTATCAATAAGTCTGATTGTCCGATCCTGAGCAGGAAATGGGAGATTTCCTTTTAATTTGGGGGGGGGTGTGGGGGGATATTTTATCTGCTTAGATCCTGAATCCTTTTTCACATAATTTCTACCATTTACCTCCCCTCCCTTAGCATTGCAATCCCCCATAAATACATCTGTAGGCAATTAATTCACACATATCACTGGTTGATTCTCTAAGGAAAACTTCCAGTTTAACTTCTGATACTCTCTCTGTAGCTTATCTCAAAAGGGTATTTGACTTGGGAATAAATTACTGGAGCTATTCTCTCTTAAGCAGATTTATTATTGAATTTAAATAATAAAATTATATATATATTGGAGTTTTTCCCACCTTTAACAACGTGGAATTCCTCTGTTCTGCTTGGAGCTCAAATTTTGGGATTTGCACATTCCTCCATGTGCACTTAGGTTCTTTCAGCATCGTTCAATTCATGGTACAAAGAATTTTGCCAGGGAGAAGCCATAAAAATTATGGACCATACTCCACTGGCTCCAGCAGGATATTCTCTAATAACAGGGACACTCCTGCAGTCAGCTACTGACAGTCCAGAAATCAGTTTAATAAAGGGGTTTTCCCTGAGAACACGAATTGATCCAGTGGGTCTGTCTCAGGCTCTGTAGGGCTTTGGCCCCGCGTGTGATTCCCTCTCCCCCCGACTGACCCCTCCTGTCTCTCTGTGCAGCGCTTCCCTCCAACAGGAGCGGCTCGAGCGGCGAATTCCCCGGCTATGGAGAGAGCGGCAGCGACTCCAGCCTGCTGGTTTCCCCGCTGCTGGTGGCGGGGGTGGTGATCGGGCTGGTGCTGTCCCTGTCCTGTGCCACCATCGTGGTGGGCGGCCTGCGCAGGGACGGGCGGCTGCGGCACCCCCGGCCCGGCCCGGGGGCTGGGGACGGTGAGTGACAAACAGGGACCGACCGCGGGGACAGCCCGCTGCTGGGGGCAAAAACCTGCGGGGAGCAGTGAAGATAAGACGGTCCCAGGGGAGTTTGGATCGACAGGGAGCTGAACAGGAGCCAGAGTGTGCCCAGGGGGCCAAGAGGGCCAATGGATCCTGGCCTGGCTCAGGAACAGGGTGGCCAACAGGGCCAGGGCAGTGATTCCTGCCCTGGACTCAGCGCTGGTGAGGCCACCCCTGGAGTGCTGTGTCCAGCTCTGGGCCCTCAGCTCAGGAAGGACATGGAGGGGCTGGAGCAGGTCCAGAGGAGAGCAACGAGGCTGGGGAAGGGACTGGAGCACAAGTGCTGTGAGGAGAGGCTGAGGGAGCTGGGGGGGCTCAGCCTGGAGAAGAGGAGGCTCAGGGGAGACCTCCTCACTCTCTGCAACTCCCTGACAGGAGGGGGGAGCCGGGGGGGGGTCGGGCTCTGCTCCCAGGCAACCATCAGCAAGACAAGAGGGCTGGGTCTTCAGCTGTGCCAGGGGAGGGGTAGGTTGGAGATTAGAAAGAATTTCTTTCCAGAGAGGGTGCTCAGCCATTGGAATGGGCTGCCCAGGGAAGTGGTGGATTCTCCATCCCTGGAGGTGTTTAAGGACGGACTGGATGTGGCATCAGTGCCACGGGCTGGGAACCACGGCAGGGTTGGATCAAGGGTTGGACTTGATGATCTCAGAGGTCCCTTCCAACCCGGCTGATTCTATGATTCTATGATTCTGTGATTCTATGAAAACTGGAATGGTTTATTGGATTCACAACCTCATATTTAAAGGGTTCAGGGTTTACATATTCAACAGGGGGTTCTACATATTCGTGGTATTAAAATTGGGGGGTTTCACAAAGATGAGATAAGGGAAAAACCCGGGTTAACACATCCTTGGGGTCTTAGGAATTACCTCATGGGAAAAACCCACTTTAACTTGGGAGATTTTATAGGGGGGACAGGTAACACAAAAGGAGAGAGAAAACACAATGGGTCTTCTGCATAGGTTGATCAACTCAGGGTAAGGTCTCTCTGGCTTGGGCAGGGCATGTGATAACATCATGCAAGGAGTCTCTTCCATTGTGCAGGAGGAGGCAGGAAGAATCCACAGTGATGAAGTTACTAAAAAGGGTTTTTCCCCAGCTTTCATAGCTCATGGCATTTTGCAGAGACTGCTCAAATTCTTCTCTGCAGAATTAATATTTTTTGAATCCAACAAAAATCCACTGTGCAAGGTATAAAAAATAAAATTAAAACCCATAAAAAATAGGGTATGGAGGTCACAGGCAGCCTTGCAGTTTAATGGTGCTGGGACTGTGTTCCCACAGTTCATGGTTAACATAACCCAGGCCAGTGCCCACAGCAGGTCCTAAACAGATCATTTCCCCTTGATATGGTATCAGATTTCTTTGTTGCATTTTCACATGCCTTCATAGCCGGGGCGTAGCGTGTGATGTCATTTCTATGTTGGAAAGCCAGAACTGTTTTCAGTTTGTGCACCAATCTACATCAATGACTGGGAAAATGTTGTTTTTCTGACCACAAAAATTAATAACTGGATATAAACAGAAAAACAGGGCACCAAAATGGCATTGCAAGCATCATAGTTGATGACATAAATGTCATTACCAGAGTCATCCTCATACAATGGTCGTCATCATCATTACAGAGTCAAAAAGGTCCCAGATCCTACTCCCTACACCCAAGAAACCCCAAAACAAACAAACAAAAAAACCACCTACCCAAATAAAGAAAAAAAGCCCCCGAAACAACAAGAAAAATCTTTAAGAAGTTTTGGGATTATCAAGGAGTTAATTGTAGAGTTATATTTTTGACTCCTTCTGGGTTTGCTGACCAGAAGCTAAAAGCCATTTTATGACAGAATCAGATTATTTCTCTTTAGGGGAAAAAAAAAACAGTTACAAAGTTACTTTGTAAGTCCACCTTTTAGAAATTCATATTATAAATGGTGGAACATCAACAATTACATCCTCTGTGGCCAGGCTCCTCTACCTGCTGTTTGTTGTGAGTGCAGTTTTTTGCATATTGCTGTGGTGTTTATATAGAAAAGACAATAATAGAGAGCAAGATAAAAACACATTAGCTTAAATCTTATTTTCTGAGGTACATCAATTGGACTTCATTTAATTGTCTGGATCAGGAATTTTTGTGTCTAATGGACACATTTCCTACGATCAGTTTGTCCACTTGGAGCTAGGAATAGCTATTTTTGGCTTTTCCAGAAACATTTATCCAGGTAAGGGATTAACCTCTCTATTTGGGAATGAAATTTAGAATCCAAAAGAAGTGAAATGCAAACTCCCATAGACAATTACAGAGGGAAAAATGAAACAACAAAATCCAGAAAACTAATGCCTACTATTCTGGTAACATCCATTGTTCCTTATTTTCAGCAGGAATAAATGGTTAAATTGGGGTTACTCTTTCACCCATGAACAGCAATATTTTGGCATGATAAAATAATGACCACTAAGATTAAATCACTACATTTAAATCTACTGCTCCAGTATTTTCAGTTCCAATAAACCCTGAAAGCAGGCAAAAATATACAGGGCAATTTTCAAACTGCTTGTTAGCAATAACAGTGCTAGAGGAATGGAAAAAGGAAAGCATCTTTTCAGAGATATCCAAAAGAATAGTCTTAAACTAAATTGTGCCACACTACCCAAGTGTGGAGCTGCTCCATAAATCCTAAGAAGTCAGTGCTCTTTTCTGTGTTAGACTTGTTTCTGTGTTGTTAGTTGGAGCTGTGAAGCTCTTGTGTGGAAGCCTCAAGAAAGCCCTGGAGCAGCAGCAAGATGATTTTTCTCTACTATTTTCCAGCTTTTCCCATTTTTGTCCATGTTTTTTATTGAGAACAGCATTTTCTCAAGACACATAGCTGCAATCAAAAGCCTACCCCTGCTTGGAAAACCCTCATGGAATGGTCAGGATTTCCATGTGTGCAACCCCCGGAAACTTCAGCAACCCCTTCATCAAACACTAGTTTGCATTTCACTTCTTTTGGACTTTAAATTTTATTCCTGAAGCAGAGATGTCATTCCCTTACCCAGATAAACGTTTATACAAAAGTGACAAGCTCATGGCAGTGTTATAAACAGTGACAGGGAATCCACCAGGGAAGGAAAGAGCAGCAAATATGAATTGCTTGTTTTGCAGCTCCAGATGGCTTCTCCCATGGTGGCTCTTCTGGAGAGCTGAGATCCTCCTGCACCGAGGAGTTTCCCCAGGCTTGTGACTTTGGTTCCTACCTGGACATACTTTCTCAGGTCAACATGATGTACCCTGACCCACCTCCACGGTAAGCACTCTCCTGATATTCTGAGTGTTATAACCTTGCACTTGCAAAGCCTTTTAAAGAAAATAAAACTGCTAGACCTACGCCCAGTACAAAAATTCAGGTCACACAAAATCCAAATGCAGAGAGACTTCAGGATTTTTTTACTATAAGTTCAACTTTTCCTTAGCAGAATACATCTTTACTAAAGACATGTACAGTTCTCATTTAGTGATATCCACATTAAAATTTAACATATTGATGACATAGTAATGAAACACTCAAGTAGAATTACTTGCGAACACCTTTCTTTGAAAGAAATGAATTTACAAGTGAAAGTTTTGCCAGGGGAAAAATACATACTTTTTCCAAGAACTTTCATGTCATATTTATTACTGACCTTGAGAGTGTTCAGATCAGAGGAAACAGAAAAAAACAACAGCAAGTTTTTGTAGTGCTGTGTCTTACAAACAATGGTTGAACAGCCCCCTTCTTTCTTTTTTAATCTCTTTTTAAGCAGACTGTTTGTAGTTAATACATTGTAAAATCAGCCCTTTTTTAACCGCTTTTATATGTGATACAGAGCAAGTCAGCAGTATGAACCCACAATATATAGGTCTCTGCTTTTTTATTCTATGCATGGTCTACAAGCAACCCTTTATGTATTACTGAGTCATATTATAATAAATGGGCTTTTAGATATGGTGTAAATATTTTAGCAGAAAGCTCACATGTGAAAAATTATTCTGAGCCTAGCATCTATATTTGTGGAAATTCATATAAATCCACTTTAAAATGCAGACTGGTTTTTGGACCCACACCCACAAGTCTTTACTAATAAAAGGCAGCCAGCTGACACCAAGCAACAGTTTGAGTGGGCACCAGGCCAGATTTCTGGGAACAAACTGAGACTCTGAGAACAGATTTC
>NW_016690380.1:234336-345375 GCF_001604755.1 Lepidothrix coronata | reverse complement strand
ATCACCCATGATTATACCAAGGGTTGCTTCCACTTCCAGTTTGAAACAGGCCCACAGAAGGATTTTTCCAGCTCTGTGGATTTCTGTTGGGAAGGAGATATCTGGGTGACACAGGCCAGGAATAAATGAACCCTCTTTCCCGTAAATTCTGCAGTTACTTCTGTAACAAGCCTGGAATGAGTTAGTTATCTTGTGTCATCCTTGTTCTAAGAAACTGTTCTGGGACACCAGTGCTAAGAACAGAGAGACACAAAGGTGTCCTGCCACCACCTCCTCCAGATTCCCTTCTAGGTGAGAGCACTGAGCCCATGGGGCCCCAAATGTGACTGTGCACACACAAGGAAACAGTGCTCAGCCCAGCAACTACAGCTCTGCATCACAGGTCTGCAGTAAAGATTATTGTTAATGGGTTTGCTGTTTTCTCACTGCTACCAGAGTTAAATGTTTTAGAAAAAACACCTTCGGCAAACCATTAAAATTTTAGTCATTTTTATCTTAGCAACACAACTTGTAGAACACTTGAGGGAAAGCAGAGCTCAGCAGATGGCTCAGAGTAAAGCTACATAGAGACTTTTAAGCTTGCTCTTAATGCATTATATAGACAATTGTAACTTCAGAAAAGGGCTGGGTGAGAGGCACTGAGGAATTACTGCCTTATGTAAAAGCCTGAAGAATTTCTGTACAGCCACCTTTATACTCTCCTCCACGGCATAACTCTGAAGGGTATTTTTTCAATTAGTAGATCATAAAGATTATTCGGACTGATGGGTGCAAACAGCAGGAAAACTGACTGTCAGACATGGCCTTGAAGCATAAACAAGACATGCTTGACCTTTTGCACTTAAAATATTAACTCCCTGGGATCAGTCTTGTTGCATACAATAATATTTTGAAGAGTAGGTTCACTGAAATATAGCACTGGCTAAATTAATGTAATTCCTCCTTGTAATTTGCTCAGTGCCAGATGTAATATAGAGATAAACCAGCAGGGCCAAAAGCTAATCATGCAGTGGAGCATCAGCAGAACACGAATGAAGAGCAGCAAGGAAAGCAACTTCACGAGCAAATAACTCTTAAAATGTATTTTCGGTGAAAGAACTCAGTGAGTGAGAAGCAGTTTGTGCTGCCAGGAGCAGCCACCAAAGCGTTCAGTGCATGAATCCCCTGGGTAACAGCCAGAAGCAGCAGCACTCAGAGCTGGGGTGAGGAATCCAGGGCTCCTGGACACACCACTCCTGATAAAAGCACACTGCCTGAAATTATTTCAGTAGAAATCATGACACCTTTATTTGGACAAGGGGGTGATCAGTTTAGGGTGTTTTTGTTAGATTTTACATTTGGCCTTTAAGTCACAAAATGAATGGAAAAATAATTTAAGGGGAAGGCTGATGAAACACACGACTGAGGTTGAGGGAGAGCTCCCAGCTCAGGATTGCCCACTCTCAACCCTCCACCTGAAAGCCCAGTAACACTATTTATATAAAATGCTATTTATATAGAAACTTTCATTCATAAATTAATTAATGAAAAATGCCATGGAGTTATAATTGCTCCAATATCTAAACCATGAGTTTCTTTTGAGACTCATGATGATCACCAGACTAAACTCTTTTCACTAAACTCTTTCTTGCACTAGATTTTGTGTTGGATTCAGAGGGATACCATGCACAGAATTTTGTCATTAGCCTGCCTCAGTTGCTGAGTGGTTACAGAGAAGCCATTTGGTCAATTTGTCTTGACAGCCCAAATTACACAGTGCTGCTATCCATAAATATCCCTTTAGGATAATTAATGACCATCTAATGAATCTCAGATCTGTGTTAGCATCTGTCAGATGGATTTTACAGGAGGTGCAGAAGGGAAACATAAAAACAAAATAGAGTGGGTATGAACTAAGAAATTTCAGGATAGCAGGGGCTTGTATTTTAGAGCCTATTTTTAACATGTACAGATACTTGTAGTGTTGCTAGAAGTTAATGGTTCATAATCTCTGTTATCAGAGATGGCAAAGAATTTGTTTCTAAGAAACTTAGTCCTCTGAGGAAGATGATCCAAGGGATATAACAACAATTCTGTACCATATATAGATTAGAATTCTATATTAGAATTCTATGTTAGAATTCTAATCCCCCCAAATTAGCAAACTTGAAAAAAATTCAGCCAGGACAGAACATAAGAACAATCCTACTGCCACAGCATAACTATCATCACAGTTAGTATGATTTTGAAAGGAATTACTGGAAAGCCTGTAAATGCAATATTTGTCAATATTTGTTCAATGTTCACTGTGCTGGTGTGGGTAAAATCATGCCGCTGACATGTGGGGATCATACCTTTATAAACAGAGATCTCGAGCTTGTGTTCACTGTGACAAGTTCTTTGTAACACTCACACTTACAGTGAGCTTTCCTGATTATCTTTTCATATATTTAAGGAGTAAGAAAGCTGCTTAAAAATAAGTTGAGCTCACATGTTTGAAATGGCTTCAAACCAACCAAAGTCCAAGTAAATGAAACACTATTACATTTTCTTTGTGAGAGTCTCTAAATCCAAGCAATGAGGAGGAATTTTATCAACTGTTCACCTTTTGGCCAGAGGAAATGCATCTCACCCCCCGGGATAAGTACTTTTTCACTCCTTAGTGACTGGATATTAAGGAATGTACAGAGCTTTAGGCAACCAAGGTTATCACCTTTTCCATCTGTGACTCATGAGTGCCCAAAACAGAACATCCCTGAGGAATGACTGCTCAGGGAGATGGAGGGCTTTAGCTTCAGGAAGAGTTTTAATGCAAGCCAGAAAAGTCCTCTCCATATTTCAGAGTGAAATGTGTCCCACAGGGCACACGATAATAAAAAATATTAAGTCACCCATTATCCCAAAATTCCCACTAAAACACATCCGTGGGGGGTTTTGTTGTTTCAGTGGGCTCACTCTACCTCATCTGCTCATCTTGCTTAATCCATGTAGAATCAGTTCTGCAGAAAATTGTCTTGTTTAGACTTGGTAAATTCCAGTACTCTCAATATCCATGTTCAGTCTGCATTGTTTAAACGAGCAAATCCATTTAGAAATTGCTTTAAAATGGCAAAAGGAAATGCTGGGGTCTTAAAGACAGACCCTAATTTCCCTTTAGATATGAAAACCAAATCAATTAAACTGCTTAAGGGACTTTTATTTCCAACATATTCTCTTCCATCCCTCATTTCTGAGGATGCAAATTAGCCTTATCACAGGGAGGAGCCTTGGACCAGCTTCCTAGATTTTCTTGAAAGGCAGAATTAGGCTTGCAGGGAACTGACATTAAAACTCATTAATTTCTGGTGTGTTCCTTTGCCAAGGCCATTTCCTTGCAGCAGGCCAGGTAAGGAGCTTTTGGCACATTCCAGTGGCAGTTGGCAAAGCATGAGATGGACATTTGGGCTGAAGTTCAGTTCTCACTTCAATACCCTCACTGAGATTTCAGTCAATAAAGTAAAAAGTGTCACTGGAAATATGACAGTTTTAAATGAATTGGATACCATGACATCAGCTAAGACTCTCAATTCTTTTAACTCCAAACTCCACACAACCAGAGGATCAAAAGCCCCTCCCTTCCCATCCTAGTGCTATTCCCAAATTTCAACAGAAATGTACCTATTCCATAACAGGGTTTGCAAGGATCTTTTGTCCCCATTATATTCATTCTGGAATACCTAAGGACAGACCATTCCCAATTATTTTAGCAAACTACTTCTTCCCAGCTTAAATTTGTTTACAGCCATTTGGCAATAGATTCTTTTCATGGCTTTTCAGTTCCCTCTCATATACCCACACCTTTCCCTTTACTTGCTTCTTGCATTTGCAGTCAAAAATCTTCTCACACCTCAGTTTGCATGTTTTGAAGCTGAGACACAAAATTCCCTTTGCTTTCTGTCATTAAAAATATCTGTGGGGAAGCTGGATGGTCTGAACAGCCTTTCTTTACACCTGTCCCCGTTTCACTCTAGAAGTGCAAACTGTTCCTGCATTTAAAAAACTCTGCAGCGAGTGAAAGCAGAAAAACATGATGAAACTCAAGAACAAAGTATTTCTAACAATAAATCTGCTGTGCCATGAGAACAACCACAACTGAAAGCTCTTAAGTCTTTGATAACTGCATTTACAAAAAAAAATTTTCTCTGATTTCCCAGACTTTCTGTTGCATCCTGCAGCTACTATTTCCATCACCTGCACAGAATTCGTTCCTATAATAATTAAAACAAAGCCCTTTCTAGGAATATGTTCTTAAAACCTGTCAAATTACAAAATTCCTCAAATATCAGCAGGTCCTGGTGACATGCAAGGATTGGTGATGTTGTTTAGGACCCTGTTTGTGGATTAACTCCATGGCTTGGGAGGCTTGGGAGCTTATTTTAACTTGTCTCAACTGATTATTGTTACTCACCCAGTGCCCACAGCTTCACTGTCCCTACTGTGAAATGGTTACAGAAATGCAGAGACCAAACACTGCTTATGATCAAGTGGTTGACCATAAGCACTGAAAATACATCACATAAAGTCTTCATCATAGAATTACTTGTTTTACTTAAAACATTTATTATCTGTTGTTTAAAGGTGCACGATTATGTTGAAACTGCATTATAATAGTTTCAAATGTTATCTGGTATATATTCAACTTACTCTGAACACTGCTTACATTGAATTTTGGGTTTCATCTGAAATATTTGTGCATCAAAGAGTCATAGCTTCCTCAGGATTATCCTGATACAGGGTACAGAATAAAGATGCAGACTTCTAGTGCTCATGAACACAAATGCTCCCATTGTAGTTGTGAGGAACTAGAAATTCCAGATATAACTATGAAGAGGAAAAAGGCAGAAAAAGAACAAACTTTAGGTTTCTTGTCTCGGATGCTTAAGTTACTTAAGCCTTAAATGTTTCCTTGATCAATACTTTGAGTTGCTTTTTTACTATGAAAAACATTAAAATATGTAATAATAGTGATAATTGTTCATGGTTACCTACTCCAAGATCATAGAGGCACCTTGGAGGTGCCCTGGCCACAGCTCTGGGAGCTTAAAACTCAGATAAGTCAGATCAGCTATAAAAAGAGATGTTCCTCCAGGATATCTTAAGAGGAGTCTGCCCCTTGTTTAAACAGCTACATTTCAAATATATGATGCAGCATTCCCAGAAAATACTGCAGTGCATCTACTGATGGTTCCCCCAGGGCCCTGTCACACTGACACTGTGGGCTGTTACCTCCAGGGGTTATGTTATATCCCCTCAGCCACTGGCATTTGGGATCAGGCACAGTGAAAAATTCTCATGGAATGTTATCCAGGCCCAGAGGCAGCTGGAGTTTGATTTCCTACTGACACAGTAACTGGGGGGCCTGAAAGTGCACAGGAGAAGGTGCCACTGAACTCCAGTGGCTTACTCTTGCACTGTAATTCCCCTGCTTACCCTGACCCAGGCTCTTTAGCTCTTAATAAAGGAAGAAGTTTCTGTTTATTTTTAATAAACAAAGACCTTTTGGTTTTTCATTCTAAGTCACTGTTCAAGAATTAAACTAAGTGAATGACTGAGACAATCAGTAATATAGAATATATTGCTATTATATAAAACTATTTAGTTAGTGTTAATAATTCACTGACAAAGCATGAAAAATAAAAGTTAAAATACAATTAATAAATGCACTGTATCAAAAATAAACAGAAAAACATCCTGTCTCATGACATAGGTCATTATAAGAGCTGTTCTGCCAGAAGTTATACACATCCTCATGGCAGTTATACATCACCAAAGAATATATATATTCTAAGAAAACACATCTCAGAGGAAACAGGCACAGATTTCCAAGCTGCTGTCCTACCAACGCAGCTGGGAGCAGCCAGAGATGGTGCTGAGTTCAGCATCATCAGCTGAACCACCCACGTGGTCATCAAACACAGAGTTTATTTTCTTTGGATCCTCCTTTCAGAGATTTATAGCATAATTTGTGTCAATTCAGCTTTTATATTAGGTAACGACAGGATATGAACATCCTTGGTGGTGTTTTCATGGTGGTTAAACCTGCCAAGCACATTTATCTGCCACATTTAGTGATTGTTTGCCATTACCAAAATAAGGCAGTAGGTCATCAGTAAAATGGAAACAGTGCAACGGAGCAATTTTTTGTAAAGTCATAATCTATAACAAATGAACAAAGGAAACCAAAGACATCTATTTCACAAGGAATTCTTCATTCCCCAGATTTGCCTTTTTTTTTCAACTAGCTATTGTTTGCATCTTAAAAAATTCTGTAAGCAGAACCTTCTTATTGCCCCAGAGAGTAGGTTATAATTCAGGAATGACAGCTGGTTAAATAAGCTCTTTTGGGTTTCCTTAGCAACAAACCAATCCTAACACTTGCTGCAATGAGACCTGACAAATTTATAAAGTTATTTTCCCCCCCTGCAACATTCTAAGTCAAGAAGGTCAGCTTGAAGAGCTGTTGTAATTTTTTTTAAGCAACATTCTCCTCTTTGCAGTCACATTTACACACAGTAAGATGTTAACAGACATCAGCCCTCCTTGCCTTACCTTGCCCCTTAAAAACTCCACAGCATAGTCTATAATGACAATGGGGGTAGTAAAACAAGAAACAAGGCCAGAAAAAATGTAGACAGCAGCACATTTCATGGTCAGGAACCCCTTCCTCCTGAAGACTGCTTGTAAGATACACCAAACCTCAAGATAATAGAATTTTAAAAAACAATGGATTAAAGTGGGTTCGCCATAAGTACTGTAATCAAGGGTTTGTTTGAGGGCTGAAAAAAAAGACCCATGGTGTTCACAAGATGCAGTGTAATTAGTTCCTGTGGCCCATTATTATGTTATGGTAACATAATCCTTTCCAAAAGCATTTGCTTTCTTGTCTAAAAGGATTTTCCTGTGACTGCTGTAGTGGACTTGAAGCCTCAGCTACTTTTTACATGTGCAATAACTTCACAGAACTGAATCTCTCAGATATTTTATAAGTGTTGTTGTATTTTTTTTTTAAAAAAGTCTAGCAAGGATTTTTGGTTTTCTACTTAAGTCATTCAGGCTTCATGCTTTTGCAGTTTCAGTTGCAAAACATATATATATGTATATACATGTGTGTGTTTATACATATAATATATATAATTACATATTTTATATAAATATATATAAATACACATATTACTTATACAAAATATATATATATATATAATGAACACACACTACACAAATATATATACGGCTCATTCCCACAGCAGTTACTGAGGTTGCACTTTTATGAGTGGCCAAAATGTTCTACCTGTGAGCTGCGGCCTCAGATCTCCCCCCTTTCTCCATCTCTCACACTTCTCCTTGTGTTCCTGGTGCCCATCTGATTATGCTGAGGCAGCTAAATCAGGAGAAATCTGGCCCAGAAAAAACCACACACAAAAATATACCAAAAAAAACCAAACAAACAAAAAGCACACCTCCAACAACACACCCAAATAAAACAAAAGCCAAACAAGAACATCCAAAAAACACACACACACAAACTTTTTGCCTATTTAGCTCCAGGCTGGGGATCCTGGCTTGGAGGAAGCAGTGCAAGGAGCAAGTGGGAATGAGCAGCAGAGCAGGGGATGCTTCCCTTCATAAAGTCACAGAATGGGCTGGGCTGGAAGGGACTCACAGGATCATCAGTCCAACTCCTGGCCCTGCACAGAGTCACCCCCTGTGCCCCAGAGGATCATCCAAACCCTCCTGGAGCTCTGGCAGCCTTGGGGCTGTGCCCACTGCCCTGGGGAGCCTGGGCAGTGCCCAACCAGCCTCTGGGGGAAGAACCTTTGGCTGAGATCCAACCTGAGCCTGCCCTGACACAGCTCCAGCCATTCCCTGGCTGCTGTCCCTGGTCCCCCCAGAGCAGAGCTCAGTCCCTGCCCCTCCTCTGCCCCTGCCCAGGAATTGGAACTGCACTGAGGTCTCCCCTCAGTCTCCTCTGCTCCAGCTGAACAGAGGTGACACAGAATTGGCTCATGTTGACACCACAGCTTTACACACCCTGAGCTTTCCAGCTGCCCCTTTCCCAGCTGAAACAGCAGCATTATTATCACACTGAAGGGACTCATATGGAACACTATCATTCTAATATCAGGAATGACATCCCTGATGGTTCTGGATCCTTCCAGTGCTGTCCATCACTGCAGGCACCTCTTGGCCCCTCTGGTACCGAGGTCTCCACACCAGCTGATGAAAAGCAGCTCCTTCATTCTGGTCTAGTTCACAAGTTTGCAAGTGAAAAGAAAGAGCCCTAAAAGCTGTGTCAGAGGTGCAGAGGTCACACTGCAGGGCTGGTTTGGGACACACCTCCCCGCACTGGAATGCAAGAGTCTGTTCACCTCTTCTCCTCAAAGGTGAAGCTTCACTTTAAGGTGACAGAAAGGATTTAGTCCACCATCATTCACATCAATACATGCTGATCAACTGCAAGGCATTATTGCTACTGCAATTTTTTATAAGTAATCCTTTAAATCTTTGGAGGAATGATTTCCCAGCCACAAACACACGTGGGCAGTGGATGCCTGTCCAACTGTTACTTCTTATAATACTTGCTTAATTCCTCTAATTAAAAAAAAAATATCATAAAGCTCTATAGCCTTAGACATTAAGGTCTTTTTGAAAGAGAAACTGCAAAATAAAATTCATGCTTGTAGTGTTTATAATACATTAGTTTCAGTACAGGAATACCTCTACAACAGCACTCTGAAAGCACAATTAAATTGCTGATACTGTTAAAGAGAAGGGGGAAATAAACAAACAAAAAAGCCAAAACCCCCAAACAAACAACAAAAAAATCCAACAAAAATAAAGAGACAAACAAACAAACAAAACCAACCCAATCACAAAACACTTGGAAACTAAGGAAAAAGACAAAGGTGAAGTGCTTGTATGACCTTAATTCACCTCCATTTTATCCTTAAGAGAGAATACCAGGAATCTTATCTGCAGCCTTCACTGTTGGTAACAGCAATAGCTGTTTGCAGTGGCAGCTCTCCAAGGAGAGGTACTATGCATAGAAAAGCACATGGGAAACCAAGTATCAAGATCAAAAACTGCTAATACAAAAAGTTATTATAAAAAAAACCCAAACAACTATCTGAATTATTTGTAATTCTCTTCTTGGCCACAACAATCTGTAGGTGCAGCTGTGAAGGTGCCAAAAAGCTATTTAAATTGAAAGTCTGGCATGTGTCCTTTATTACCCTATTAAATTTTTTAAGTGTGATCTTAAGGGCCAAAAATGATGGGAGGAACATTACCTGCTTTTGGAGAAAAAGAGATCATTATTTTTACCCATCGTATGTGTGAAGAATAAGTGCCCTGACACTAATATATCAATATTTGGAACTAAACACTAAAATGCCAGGCCTTGAATACCATCATTTGTACCCATTTGTCTTGACACTTAAAAGTCACCTTAACAAGAGCTCAGTTTGCTGTTTACCCCACCAAGCAGTTCTGCAAAGCTGAGCTGAGGCTCAGGAAAGGCAGTAAATTAAATCCAAGGGAGAGAAATGCAGGTGCTCGGGTAACACCAGGAAGAAACAGTTCCCACTGTGCCCAGTTCTCCTTCAGCTCAGTGGCAGATTTCCCACGTGCTGGGCCTGGGCCCAGAATCAGGAGGCAGAGAAGCTTCTCTTCTTTTGTGTCTTGGCAAAAGGATTGAAAATTTTCCACCTTGAAATTCCTGTGGGCTTTTCTGAATGGAAACTCTTCTGCTGTGGTAACAGTAAGTGCTCTTCATTAGCCTGATTAAGTCAGTCAAAATCTGTGGAAAGATTTTAAATAAATTCGCTGGGCTTTGGGTCAGCAAAATGTAAATGAAATAAAGATGCAACTCATAGCAAGTAATCTTGCAAAGAGTGACTTTACTCTCACTGAGGTCAAGGAGAGTTGAGGACATCAAGTCCTTGATCTCTGACTTGGGTCCAACAACTTTTAATAGACTATCAGGTATGTTTGAAAGCTTCAGTGTATTTAGTAGAGGCTGGGGTGAAATCTTTTTCATATGCTATAAAATAAAATAATTCTAATTCCTGTATGCTGGGACTTTTTCTGAAGTAGCTGGGAGCCCTACTCAGGATCTTCAGAACAGACTTATGTTTTCAAATATCATTTTCTGATGGGGAAATGGAAATTTTCTAGTCTGAATTTAAAGCCATTGTCCTCATTAATATAAAAATTAGAAAAAAGGGATATAAACATAAAAACACTTATGGATATTTGAGTTTCATAACCCAGTACTATGACTTCGCTTTCTTACCTTTCCCTTGCCAAAAAACCATTTCCATCTCCTGGACTAGGGACAATAGCAGCAAAACCTATTATTTGTATGAAAATCATGAGGGGCACTCTGAGGGAAAGTTAAGATTGAACCAAGGCAGGGCCTCCAAGTTGGTCTGCAGGAGGCACAGCACCCACAGCACAGCAGGGTTTATCAGCTTGGTTTAGCCTGGCAGGACACAAGTAAGGGGCAGAATGTGTGCCTGCAGTCTGCTGAGAAGACATATGCTAAATATCCCAGGCTTCAGGAAATATCCTACATCATAATAGCTCTGCAGTTCTCAATTTGTCTGCCTCCAGACAAATGTTTTTCAGGTGGTTTTTTTAAGGAAGCATTCCCTTGTTCAGAATTCAATTTAAAATGCTCCTGAAATGCTTAAACAAGGCAGCCAACAAAACAGGTCTAACATTTAAGGTCATGGTGTTATGGCTCTGTCTCACTCTTGCCTGTAGCCAGCGAGCTGGGAAAACAGGAGCTTCCTTCAGCCCACTGGAGCTGAAGGATGGCAGGAGTGGAGGCAGGGTCGGTGTGTGGGCAAAGAGGTGCTGCCAGGACAGACCCTGGAGCAGCAGGGACAGCCCAGAGGGAGCAGAACCCAGGACAGAACCTGGAGCAGAACCCAGGACAGACCATGGAGCAGAACCCAGGACAGACTCTGGAGCAGAACCCAGGACAGACCCTGGAGCAGAACCCAGGACAGACCCTGGAGCAGCAGGGACAGCCCAGGGGGAGCAGTTGTGCTCAGCCCCTCTGGGCTGCAGGGCACTCCCTGCACAGCCCTGGGCTCGAGGCAGGGCAGTGCCCAGCACCAGGGCACGGAGCCTGCTCGTGTGCATTCCCTGTTCCCACCCACTTCCTGCAACACACAACACAGGAAAACACAAAGACACCCTGCTCTATCCAGGCTTGCTATCTACAGAATCACAGAACACTCTGAGCTGGAAGGGACCCATGAGGATCATCAAAGTCCAGCTGTGCAGGCCAAGCTCCCATCCAAGGAGCCTGTCTGCATTCCCAGCAGGGCAGAGAGCACAGAGCAGAGTGAGGAGGGAATGAATAGTTTCCCCTGGCACCCTCTTGGTGTCACAGACAGGACTAAAAACCCGGGTACACCTGAGCTGGCTCCTCATGGAAACCCCACAGATCCGTCTGTTTGCACCCCTCCTCGTTGGCAGGATTGTGATGGACCATCTGCTGGGTCTGCCAAGCCTCAGAATGACCCACATGAGTCAGGATTATTCACCACAACTCTGCCCCTCAGCACGAAATCCTGCTGCCCTGCCAGCACTGTCTGCAGCCCAGCTCTGTCACAGCACTAGGGATTGGGGGTGTGGAGGATAGCCCTCAGTGACACTGCAGTGCAGACAGCCCTCAGTGACACTGCAGTGCAGACAGCCCTCAGTGACACTGCACCTCAGACAGACCACAGTGACACTGCACTGCAGAGAGCCCTCAGTGACACTGCACTGCAGAGAGCCCTCAGTGACACTGCACTGCAGACAGACCACAGTGACACTGCACTGCAGACAGCCCTCAGTGACACTGCATTTCAGCCAGCCCTCAGTGACACTGCACCTCAGACAGACCACAGTGACACTGCATTTCAGACAGCCCTCAGTGACACTGCACCTCAGCCCTCAGTGACACTGCACCTCAGCCCTCAGTGACACTGCACCTCAGCCCTCAGTGACACTGCACCTCAGCCCTCAGTGACACTGCACTGCAGGCTCCAGCAAAGGTTCATTACCAAACAGCAACACCACTTCCCCCACGCCATTTTCCAACTTGGCTCTTCCAGGCAGGTGAGAGCAGGAATGAGCCGTGGCTGCATTGTACTGGTGGTGCCTGTGCGCCTCGGGGATTATCCATATGGATTTGGAGATGTGCTTTTAGGGATTATGCTCTCGTTGTCTCACATGGCAGGGCAAGCAAAGATGTGGGCTGAGGAACAAAACACCGTATGATCCTTTTCTTCTCACTTTACCTGCCCTTGTTACTTTGAAAATAATGTACTGTGGCTTTTTTTTTCACAGGAGTCTAATGAAAAATTCCTTTTTTCTTTCAGCTATGATGAATGTGTGGGACCAGGAGCAACACAAATATATATTCCCACAGATGATCCCCCCCCATATTCTCTCATGGACCCTTGTCAAAGAAATGAAATACCTATAAATATCTATATTAGCCAGGAAGAGGAGGCAGCATCTGGGACTACAGGACAGGCTGCAAATTCTGCAGTCAGGCTGCAGGACTTGCAGCAGCCCATTCCATCCATCTCTGTCATCTCTCACCCTGGAGGCTACGCCCCTGTTCAAGACAGTGGGGTGTGAACAGAATATCCCCATCCCACATGTTCCAACAGAAGTACAGAGCAGTTCTTCCACTATCAGGCCCCAAATCATGTGAACAGAAGTGGCTCTTTCCTTCAATTCTTCTGAAGATCTCAGACCAACAAAAACACTTCAATGGAAGAATAAAACCTCTGGAAGTTTTACCTATTTTATATCTTTAAACAGGGATGCAACGGGATTTTGTTTTTTACAGTGACTTTTTAAAGTTTACCTAAACTTTCCTCTTTGTGCTTCAAAGTGTTCCATGACCTCACACAGCATAAAAGAGCAGCAGTGACAAGCAGTACACCTGACCTTCCTGAAGCATTTCAAAACACACTGAAATCAGACACTCCTAATGCAGATATGTTACCCAGTCAAGTCTACTTGTTGATTTTAGGATACTTTGCATGTTTCAGAGCAGAAGGAAAAAGAAGAGCATTTTATTGTCATTAAAGGTATCACAAGTACATTTCATTCCGTTTCTTGGCAACAAAGCATTTTTAAATAATTTTTTGGTCTAAGTATGTATTTCAGTGTAGAGAGACAAGGCACTGCCTAAAACAGACGGTGAACAGTACCATAGAGAAGCAAAAGAAAAAGGGAGTGCAATGTTTGGATAGCCACAATTTTCCTTTGGTGCCAGACTTTCCAGACCATTGCAAAGCCTGCTGTAAGTCTTCCTCAAAGAAACCATCAGCAAGTGATGGAGAAGTGGCAGTGGATGCTCAAACACCAGTTGGCTTTACCTACAGAAGTGCAGGCCTGGGAGCTTCATGGCCTTCATGGGGACTTGCCGTAGCCAAGAGAAGGGCACAGGAATCCCAGAGGATGCTTTATGCCAATTCCCACCCAGGATGCATTTTCAGGCATGACCTGGGCTCTTCTTTTAATAAGGGGTTGCAGTTTTGCTGCAGTGGCCTCTAGGAACTGGTGAGTGTGATGTAAATAGTGGATGCTGGGCTGGGCACAGGAGCAGAGAACTCACTGTGAGCACAAACCTCGGAGCCATTCCCAGCTCTGAGAAAAGAAACTAGGAAGGACAAAGCCAGTGAGCAGCAGCAGGACATTTCCATGCTGCTGCCAGGGCAGTGGGTGCAGGGACCTGGAGCTGCAGGGCACAGGGACAGCAGGGGGTGACCAGGAATGGCCAGGGCACTCCAGCCCCCTTGTCCCCATGGATGCCATCGCTGGGACACGTCTGCTCTGACACTGAGCCCCCCTGGCTGGGGGGACACAGAGTGACACAGAGGCGCTCCCCAGGCAGGGCGTGTGGCCCTGGGGTGGGCAGGGCAGTGGGCACACCCTGACAGCCGGTCCCTTGGTCACCTCTTGCTCCTTTTCCCCATGCAGATGATGCCAAGCCCCAGGACCCTGCAGCACCCTGCTGTGCCCAGCTCCCCTGGTGCTGGGAACACCCCTAAAGGACAACACACCCCAGAGATCCTGCTGTTCACCTGAGGTGCACGTGTGCCAGAGGAAGAGCCGCTTTCCTCTCTTCCTTTTCATGGCCCAGCAAAACAAGTTGCAAGACTGGGACTAGAGGACAGCCCTGAGATCAAAGGGTGAGCAATGAGCACAGTTCCACCTGACTGCCTTAAAATAGTTTGGATCCTACTGTTCACTTCTGCCTGGAATAGTCCCACTCCTCATCTGGAAGCTGCTGTGAGTCTGGCTGAGGACAGACACAACCCACACAGAGAGCAAGGGGAACTCAGCCCTGTGCTTTCCTTGGGGGAGCACCCTTGGGAAACTTCTTGGCTGTGTTGTTTTGGAACTGGTAACTGCAAGAAAACCAATCCCTCTTGTGTTTGCACTAAACATTTTTAAATCATTTTTAAGTTCTCTGTCTAATGGAAAACCCCTGGGTATCTACATCTTCAGTGAGCACCACTCAGCAGAGTTATCAGAGGCACATTTCCACTAAATCTTAGGGGTATTTTCACTGAAATTAAAAAAAAAAGGTTTTTTTACACTTGCAGAAAGGACTTCATTTCCTATTTCCACCAAAGGATACATAAAACTGAGTATAGCAAATCTATAATTGTATTCAAAAGGAACCATCATCCAAATTATTAAAATTGCACTTAGATTTTCTGTAAATACGGAATGATTTTCAACTGTAATCATCATTCAACACTCCAAGGATTGACACAGTTATAATTAATACTTAGATGGGAAGTAATTATATGCTTCTTTCTGCTATATAAATTATACCATTACTGAGTCATATGCACACGATGAGGTGAGGTGAGGTAAGTATGCATTTTTTGTTAAGTAGATGACAGTAAATATGTATTTTGCTAAAATAACAGAATTCTTTTGCAGTTCAGTAAGATTTTCAATATTCTCAGTGTACTCTACCCAAAAGAACAAAAATACACCATTTTGCATTGCAAAACTGCTGGCAGGCATTGGCACAATGTAGGCTATATTTCATATTTTTATTTTTTAGCAGAGAGAACAATTCCTCTATACAAAGTACTATTTAAACAGTTTTGTGGTACACAAAGTATCCTGCAATAAGAGAAACAAACCCCTTCATCACCTATAAGGGACCAGGGATGAAAACCAGCCCAGAAATGCACCAGTCAGTTTTATTGGCAGGAAACTCAGAAGTGAAGGAAGGCACAGAGGTTTGTTTCTGCAGCAGAGGAGCTGCTCTCAGAGCTGTGCCTTCCTGCAGCTCTTGGAAACCTGCCTGGAACACGGAAAGGCCACGGGACCAGCCCAGCTTCCTTCAGGCTCGGGCTGGGGAGGTGCAGGGGGAAATCTCATCCACAGAAATTAGAAGGCAAATGTAATTTCTTTTGTCCTCACAGCGAGCCTCTTATGCAACATGACAAACATGGACATTGCAGACAAGCACAGAGGGCTCTTCACACGTGGCACACAATGTGTCTGTGCATGGTGGGGGACCCTTTGGACCTATTTGGCTTTTAACCTTTTTAACAGGGATTTCCTGCCCTAAGTCTCTATCTGTAGTTCACAAAACAAGGTGATTTTAAGCGGACCTCTGATGAAAATGGGAGATGGACATTTTACTTCATGACAGCAATGCATTAGGAAGGTTATAGAAAACTAATCAAAGTCTTTCATCCTTTGGTAATATTGAAGCATCCCCAGCACTGTGGACTGTCAGCGGCAGCGTTTCTCACACTCTGCTCCCTCTGGTGGTGTGAACCACTGCAGAAAGTCTGGGCATCCTCACAGCACGGATTCACCAAAATAATCAGATCAGTCCCAGCTGCCTGGTCACACGGATATGGAGCCACCCAAATCATACACTGCCATACTGTAGCATTTTCTAAGTTATCACTGAACACAAGGGTTTTTCATTCATTGCAAACAAATATCTTTAAAAAACAAACTGTGAACTAAAGGCAGAGTGATACCTTACCACGATCACCTGCAAGAGTGGCTTAGAATTCTCTGCTCTTGTTAATGTTTTTAACTGAGTGATGTCCAACAAAGCTGTGGGGGGAAAAAAAGTCTTATAAATCCAACCAAATACCTCTGCAAACAGACAGCACTAGAAAAAGAAGTTTTAGCTCTAAAACACTACAAAGAGAAGTTTGCAGCTCTAGAGCTGCTCCAACAGCTTCCAACACTGCTACTGCAACAGTGATGAGATTTGTTGTAATGATGCAATAAGAACATGTTTTAATTTCTTTAAGAATATTTAAGATCTCAGATAAATCTCAGCAAAGTGGGCAGTGTCTCTCCTGATGCTGCTCTTAAGAAATTCCTATTCTGCTGTCAGATTTTATCCTAAACTCTTGGAAAATTCTAATGCCAGTGCTAAAAGCCAGGTTTAACACAGAGCTTTCATTTCTTATATGACTAATAAACTGCTTGGCCATGCTGTTCCTTGCTATGTGATCACAATCCTGTATTTCTGTAGTCACCTCTTTTGGTTCTACTTTTAGTACTGATCTTTACACAGAACTTTTAGTAAAGAACATCCACTCTTGGTATGGTTCCTGTGCTTTTTTATGTTGCCAGTACCACTTTGGGACACCCACCTTTAGTCTCTGGGTAATCAGGCAGTTGAGGAACTGCTGACAAAGCAACATTGTTCTTTAATCACTTCCATTTGGATTTTACATTTGTCAGGAATAAGCAACCATGGGAACACTCAGGTCAGTGTGTGCCCAGCCAAGGTCAGAGCAGGAAGGGAAGAGTCTACAAAGTTGAAAACTGTTAGCCTTGAAATGCTCTCAAGATTTCTAGAAGCATCAGAAACCTTCACAAGTACTTTCATAGATACCTGAGAAAATCACTGAAGTCAGGACACTGGAAAATAGCTACATACCACCAAGGGAAAAGATGAAATGCTGGGAAATAAAAGGTCAATTCTCCCAGAAGTGTTCAAACAGATAATTTTTTAGCACAACAAGGCGAGTAATGGTTTATTCCTGAATGGTAAGCACATCAGACTGATTTAACTGGTCTTTGTACGGTCTGACAAATCATTCCCCACCTTAAACTACGGAAATACTTTCTATATAAAATTATAGCCATAGCCTTCTATGAATTAAAATAATAATCATCATACAAGGGAGTCTGTATCAATTTCTCTGGGTTAGTTTGAAAGGATGTGTCAGAGATGTCCTAATGAAAATACTGAGTGTTGCTGGATTTCAGAGCTTTCAGAGAGAATGGACCTATTAAAATCAGCACACCACATCAGACTAGGAGAAGCAGCAGTATGTAGGAGGACAGGACAGGAATTTGAAGAGAGAGAGAAATAGTCTGGAAAGCACAAGGTGCAATTCAGTGGACACATATGCAAGTCCTGCACTTGAGAAATGTAGGCTCCAATTCACAAATGCACCACACAGTGACCTGTCAGAAGGCAGGAGAATGTCTGAGGATGAGACTCAGGCAAGTGTGGGCTGAATATGAGCCAACAGTGTTACACTACTAGGGAAAAAAGGAAAAATTAACATCAGCAGCCTGGAAATATAAACAGTGCTATTGTTCTTAAACCATTCCAAACAGCTGTCCATTCCCTCCTGCTCTGGTAGGAAACAGAGCCCAGGCTTAGGCTCTACAATCTGATGAACCTGATGCCTGGAGGAAGGAACAAGAAAGTTAAATGGCCTGGTTATTATTTTTCTTGGGTTTGCATGACAAAGAACAGAAAGCTGTTCTTCACTGCCATATAGAAATGAGATTTTAGAACTGAGGGGAAATGGAGAATTAATATTTGATACATCATAGAGGAAGAAAGATTCCACATTACTAGAGATGGAAAGGGCAAGTTTCAGTTCTCCCCTTCCAGCAGAGCTTCCCATGTGCTCTCTTTGTCACTGTCTGACAGTGTCTGATGGTTCTCCATGGTCTGGGAGTTGGCAGCTGTGGTGTTTTCAATCTGTATTAGCAGCTCTCCAAACCCCAGAGGCTCTGCCAATACCCTCTGGAAACAGATTCTCTTCGCCCAGACCACACTGGTGACCCTTGGCTTCCAAGGTCATACTGTTGTCACAGCAAAGACCTTTCAGTGAAAATACTCATCACCAAAAATATATCCAATATATAGAGAGCACCTCCAGCTCCACTGATGTTCTACATGTGAGATGGAAACTGTAGATAGATCAGATACTAAATTCATGTTTTCTGAATTCCCAGCAGCATTTCATGCATTAAAACTTCTCAGCTAACAAAGGACATACTCCTTTCCCTTTTCCTCAGCTCACAGTACTTTGTGCTTGAACACTGCTGACTGAACTCATAAGAATATGAGAAATTTGCAGCTCAGATTTCAGACAGGTCCAGATGTTCTCATTTCCACCAAAGCAAGGAAAAATAACAAGCAAAACATCTTCCATGTCCAGCAGAGGCACAGAGTTAAAGCTTTAGGAACACAGAAAAATCCAGGGTGGTTCATTCATGTTTTGGCTCCAATGCCTTGATCCTCTTATTTGTTCTCCAGCATTCTCTACCAATATTGTTCCAAAACCTTGCTCAGGCTAAATCAGCCCAACTGCAATAAGAGTCAGGTGTGTGGCCTGATGTGATTCACCAGGTATTGGCATTGTGCCTTTTGATCTCCAGGAAACAGCAAGTTTGCAGAACAGCTGGAGGTGGCCATTCCTCTCTGCTGAATTCCTCCTTCTCTCCTCTGGCCAGAGATTTGCCTTGCTGTAGTCTTAAAAAAACTCATAGATTCTGATTCTGTTACACTTCAAATGAACCCAGTACATTTACAATGGAGAGATTTCTTTTTTAAAATTTAAATTCAAATTACAATGAAGCAGCAGAAGAAACCTGTAAAAATTAGGATTTTTTTGTCACAGCTTTGTCATAGCAGGATTTTTTATTTCTGCAAGAAACTGAAATCAGTAATAAACAAAACTATTATAGACAAAAAAAAAAAAAAAAAGAAAAAAAGAGAAAAACTTCTTTGCAAATCCTTTCAAAATCTCACTGAAGAAGGAAGAGCCTGATAGAAGATCTCACAGCTCAGGGAACTGCAACTGGACTTTCAGGTACCCAAGTGCTCTGTCCCCTTGGCAGTGATGGGATTGGTACCTCATTGGTACCACACACACATGCCAGGGAAGTGATTAAGCTTCCCTTTTAGGGAACAGAGTTTTATAACACTAGAATCTTCAAAACACAGAAAATAAATCCCATCCTGGGAGTCTGTAGAAGCAAAGTAATTCAGGGAATAACACTCACAGACAGCTGGATAGAGACACCTCGGTGTTTGCTGTGTGAGGCAGGTACAAGACAACCTCACTTTAACATGGGGGCACCAGGGGCATCTGTCCCCCCTTCCCTCTTGGCTGCACCAGCAATTTTTATACAACAATTGTCCACACAGAAATTCTACAGAAGTATTTCCTAATGACATGTCACTTGGAATGACGATCACCAGCACATGTTTTTGGAAAGTCCTCTTGTCTGGAAAGCCAGAGAGGAAACCAGCTTGTTTGCAACACTCCACATGCACCTTCCAGGGGAAAAGACACAGGACTGGGGAGGCCAAGCAAGGCCAAGATTTCAGTGGATCGGGAGAAGCCACCCACTCTCAGTGGCTAGCAGTGAGACAGATATTCACTTTTAAATCTGTCCTGTCATGAGGACAATCTGTAATAAGATGAGGCATTAAAAAGACATGAAGTCTTTTTAATTCACACCTGCAGCAAGTCAGTGGAGACACCACTAATGGCACTGGTCCACACAAAAATTAAGGTCATGGGAGGCCAGTGCCAGCACTGGTTTAGGAAGTCACACAGGTGCACACCGTCGTAGTAGCCACAGGTGGTGACTCAAAAATTCAGATTCCAAATTCAAGATTAGCAAAATCACCTGGATCACCTGGAAATCACCAGTGATTTCCAGCTGCTGGACCTGACCTCCATTTAAACCCATTCCAGGACATTGTCAGCCACCTCAGCAGACACAAGTCTGTTCCAGCTGTTCCCCAGACCTGGTGTGACTGTTCTGCTGTGACACATCATGACACCTCATGACAAGAGCGAGACCTCACGACACACCCTCACTCCCAGTGACACACCCTCACACTGACAGCCAGACCCTCAGGATTTGAATCGGACTTTAACAACGAAAATAAAAATTCAGTCAGTAGCTGTAGCTGCACAGTTATGATTACACAAGTGATTTGAGAATGTTTGAGCTTGGCTGACCTTGTGTTTTAAGGCAAAGGGAAGACAATTCCAAGAGGAACGGGCTGTCTGGGAGAGAGGCAGGAGCGATACCGGCAGGACTGAGCAGTGCCTGGGGAAAGGCAACTCCAGCAGTGAGAGCTCGGGCCAGCCAATGGACCCGCTGAGCTCAGAACGGACCCAGCTCCAGAGCAGGGCAGAGCAGCCCCTGTGGGCTCACCGGACATATCGAGCAAAGAGGGGCTGATCACTGACTGACAGCAGGTGATGTCAGCTGTAACCAAGGAATGCCGATGCCTTTGTTTGTTAAAACGTACGAGTGGTGTAAAGTTTCGGTGATGGGGAGCCCCCCGTGGGCTCCCTGCTTTGCACAGCTGCAATACAAACAGAAATGCATCGCCTCGGTGTGTGAATCGGCGCTGGGCCGGGAAAGGAGCCCGCGTGCGGCACAGCACCAGGCCGGGACGCGCTCCCATATCGCGACAGAAGCTCACGGGACGGGACACGCCCCCATGACAGGGCACGCCCCATTAGGGACACGCCCCATTAGGGACACGCCCCATTAGGGACACGCCCCATTAAGGACACGCCCCATTAAGGACACGCCCCATTAAGGACACGCCCCCAGTCGCCACTTCCGCCCCGCCCTCCCGCCTTTCGCTTTCTGTTCCCGGGGCTCCGCCCCCGCGCTGACTGACAGCCCGCAACACCAATGGAGAGGCGGCCCTTTGTGGCGCGGCCAATGGCGGGAGGAGTGGGCGGGGCCCGCGCGACACGGCGGCCAATGGCGGGCGGGGGGCGGGGCGCTGCCCGGCCATGGCGGCGCGGGGCCCCGAGGCGGCGGCGTTGCGGGCGCTGTACCTGTCGCGGGTCGCGGCCCGGCCCGGGCCCTGCGCCGACCCCGCCATTGCCGCCCGGGCGCGGCGGCTGCTCCTGGGCCCGGAGGGGCTGCCGGGCCCGGGGCACAGCGGGGCCCTGGACGTGCGCGCCGTGGCCGAGCGGTGCCGGCGGGCGCGGGGCGATCGCGCCCTGCGCGACCTGGTGAAGGCGCTGGAGCTGCTGGAGCTGCTCTGTCTCAACCTGCTGCTGTGCCCCTGGCGCAGGGAGATCCGCTCGCTCAAGGTACGGGACCGGGGGGAGCCGGGGCTGCGGGGCCAAGCCCCGGGCCGGGGAGGGCAGCGAGGGATGGAGCGGGGCCAGGGGCACGTCATGCCCGGGACAGGGCTGGGAGCGGTTTCATGGACACATCCTGCCCGGGACAGGGATGGGAGCTGGAGCAGTGTCATGGACACATCCTGCCCGGGACAGGGATGGGAGCTGGAGCAGTGTCATGGGCACATCCTGCCCGGGACAGGGTGCTGGGAGCTGGAGCAGTGTCATGGGCACATCCTGCCCGGGACAGGGTGCTGGGAGCTGGAGCAGTGTCATGGATACATCCTGCCCGGGACAGGGTGCTGGGAGCTGGAGCAGTGTCATGGGCACATCCTGCCCGGGACAGGGTGCTGGGAGCTGGAGCAGTGTCATGGGCACATCCTGCCCGGGGCAGTGCCCAGTGTGATGTGTGGCTGCTCCCTGGGATGTCCCCGCCGAGGCCGGCCGTGCTGAGCAGCTGCGGGGCTGGGAATAGAGCCGCGGTTGTGGTGAGGCAGCAGAGCAGCTTTGCCTCTCACCACTCTGAGCCCTCACCTCTGTTTGCTGTAAGGAGGGGGTGTTTTCCTCGGTGTTTTGGTGCCAAAGGCCTCTTATCCCAGCTGGGGGTGGGCAGGAACAGCCCCTGGGAAAGAGGAAACGCTGTTGCTTTTCGCAGCAAGGTGGTCACGGTGACCCCACTTCCCCAGCACACCTCGCACGTCTCATGGCCCTCAAGAGACACAATCTTCACACGTGCAAAATCTCAACAGAATCCCCAACACCCGGCACGAAAACTTACTGCCCTTCCTTCAGCAACACGTGCCAGTGAGGAAGAGCCATTTCTTTGCTTCTCCCTGCACGTAGGTCCCCCCTGTGGATTCTCAAACAACTGTAGGTTTCTGTTCTCATTCATCTCCTTAAAAGAGGGCAAAGCATAAGATAACCAGGCCTACAGCTGGTGGGTTCAGCTTCTCCTAACACAAAATCTTAGGTTTCATTAAAATTAAACTTTGAAGACCACTGTGGGTAACTCAAAGTTCAGGCCTGCTGAAGGTGGGGATTGCAAAGCACTGTTGACAAATTTACCCAAGAATGGACTGAGGTTCGGTCCTACATTATACATAACTGTGGCCATTTTGGGGGGCAGTTTTGTTCTCCCCAAAGCTTCTGCTTGTGAGACCAATGCTCAGGTCTCAGCCTTAGGCAGTAGTCCCAAGTCTGGCTGTCCCAAGCTGGGCAGCCTGAAAACAAGGTCTAAGTCTTGACTTTGCATTCCCACCTCTGTTCTGTGCTGACTTGCCAGGGGTTGATCATACTTAGCTTGACAGAGTCTCTCCTATCTCAGTATTTCAGACAAAACCAAAAACCACTTCCACTTTACAAACTGGGCCTCATGTCTAGGGTAGCTCTAAAACCAAGCAAATATTATTTTTGCAGTTGTTATGCAGCAACAGCAGCATTCTATTAATGTTTTGCAGAAAGCTTGTGCAAAGAGAGGTGTTTGGGCAATATTTCTGCTAGGATGGTCTGCCTTCAAAAAGGTGCTTTCAAAAAAATGGCAATTTAATTCAAAGGTAGTAAAGTTACAGCAGGAATCTGAACCGTGGAAAAAGGAGATGTTACAGCCTTGTCACCAATTAGGAAATGCAGTTAACAGTGAGTGCATCTTGTTTGCTTCTTTAGGAAAAGATCAGACCTCAGTGAGTTAGTCTGTGAATCTTTGTTTGTTTGAAAAACTTATGTTCTTCAGTAGAGCACATAAGATTTATTTCTGGTTTTCTCTACTTTGACTAAAATAATTTCTTCACTCTCTTCCTTTTTGAATGCTGATGCTCTTAGCCAGGACCTCAGCAGGTTTCAACTGGCATCACTTCACTGAAACTAATGTGCTGTAGCAAAGCTCTGATGCTTGAGAGGGTGACAAAATAATGCTTTAGAAAAGCCTCACTCACTGTGATTCACAATTCAGGCTTTTAGGAACACGGGTTTTTTTGAAAGCTGTAAGCAATTTCTGAAGTATTTTTGATTTTCAGTCTTTCACATTTTCTTCCACCCCATTCCCTCAGTGTTTTTCTGTTTCATTCTGTTTCAGACATTCACTGGTAACTTTGTCTACTATATCCAGTCAGTGCTCCCAGATGACATTGTCAAAGCAGTCCTGGAGAAAATAGGGTACGTTGCAACAACAGCAACAGAGTTTTCACTTGTCAAAAAGAGAAACAATGAGGAAACAAAGCAGACTGCATTTGAAATATTCCTGGCAAGGATCGAGTGCGAAACCATCCTGGAAATGACAAGTGAAGGAAAAGGTGGCAATTTGGAGGAGCCCCTCCAGCAGAGAACACAAACACAGCAGCACCGAGGAGAGCAGGACAGAGATCACCCACCCCAGAGGGGAGACACGGAAAATCCAGACAAGGAAGAAAGCAGTGAGACATCTTTGTGCCTCGCTCTCCAGCAGAACTGCTCAGCTCCCTGCCCTCTGTCCTTTGAAGCTGCTGGGAATGTGGAAGTCAAGGATAAGTTGGCTCAGGCAGCAGCTGCTCCATCCACCTCCATCGCTCTGGAACTCCCCAGGCAAGGCGTCGGCTCCGCGCGGCTGCCGGGGCCGTGCTCGGACAGCGAGGACTTCCTGGTCAAGTACAGTGACATTGTCATAGGACAAACACCTGTTTTCAGTGAGAATCGTTCTCCAAGGGCTTTTCAGACAGAGCCAAGAGCCAGTGTGAGTGAGGAATGTGCCTTGGCTGCAGAGCCCCGGGGGGCTGAGCTGGGGCCTGTGCCGTTGTCCCCAGGAGCCAGCGGCCCCCCAGCCTTTGCCATGTTTGCTGACAGCCCCTGTGACAGCTCAGCCCATGTGGAGTTCAGAGCTTCACAACTGCCCCAAGAATCCATTGAAGCAGAAATCAAGGATGCCATGAACTGCATAGACCCAGACCCTGCCGATGGACCCGCTGAGCTGAAGTCTCTGCCCTACACGGACTTTGCCTCTGCCCAGACTGTCCCCAGGGAGGAGGAGGTTTGTGATCTGTCCTTAACTTTCACAAAACTACAGATCAAGGACACTCAGGAAGATCTGATGTATCCAGTGGAGGAAACTGGCCAACCTGCAGCAGCAGCATGTGCAAGTGCCAGTGACAGGCACAGAAGAGAATTTAATCACTCCAAAATCAAACACGTATATCTGGCTGATGCTGAGCCATCCTCAGACCTGTGCTGTACTGCTGGGAACACGGAGCATTCCACCACTGGTTCTGATGGCAAGAGACTGTTCATGGATACTGGTAACACACACAGAGCCTCTGAGGGCTTCAGGCACATCAGAGAGCCCCCCAACCTCACCTACATCCCACCACAGAGTATCGATGTTCAGCCTTCACAGCCAAGAAGGAGCAGCACACAGGACAGAAGGACCCTCCTGCAGCCTGAACCTGACCCTCCTGAATCCAGTGAAGTAACTCTGGAGAACTGGAATTCAGAACTGAGTGAAAACCAGGAGCCTTATGTCATTATTGACAGGACCGACCAAGGAATGTTATGCCATCACATTTGAGTCTACCAGTGCTTTATCTCTAATCTGCCTGGGGGTTTTGCCTCTCACTTGTGGCCTTGATCATCTTTTCAAGGAGATGGTTAGTTTTGTCAAAACAGTTTAAAAAAACCCAAAACCACATTACTGCTTTTGGACAGTAAAAAACAGGAGTAGTTTGTTAGCTCATTGCATTCCTTGGAAGCTGTTCTGAGCTCATCTTCCTCCTGCCTTCAGCTGAGAACAAGTTTAGAAAGTTTGACAACGTTCCTCTAGGTTTGAGGAGGGAAACAGCCCTGTGAACACTCTTGGGTTTGGAGAGGCAATAACCTGTATTACGGGTTTTATACCTGCCTTCATTTATAACCAGAATATTTTGTGGTTACTACCACAGTTTTCAAGAGAAGCTTTGAGCATCATAAGTGTTCACTGCCACCAGGAGAGAGATCCAGCTACTGCTGCCATTTCCCTTGCCCCTGCTCCTGCCACTTCAATCTGCACCAGGATTCACAGAATTTTTCTGTAAACCAGTTCATTTTATTCATTTTATTTCATCATAAAATTAAGGAGGAAAAACTGTCATTCTGTGCCATTTTATTGTCAAGGAAATGTCAGCAGAGAAGGTTGCAGTGAGCACCAGAGCCAGGATGAGGGATTCTCTGGAAGCAGCAGTGCTGTGTGCTGAGAGGGAAGGGGAGCAGGAGTGTTGGATCAGCTGTGAGCTGAGTCACACCAGGGAGAGCCTCTGTTAATTCATTTAGAAAATGAATTAAATGTTGTACCTAGTACCTAGCCACTGGTACTGTACTTAAGCAGAGTCTTCAGTGCTTCTTTATACACTTGTTACCCAGAAGGACACTTTAATACTGCATTGAGCAGCTTTTCCAGCAGCACTTCAGTGTTTGCTGGTTTTGGCTGGGGTGGAGTTAATTTTCTTCACAGTGGCTAATATGGGGCTCTGCTTTGGATGCTAAAAGTGCTTTGTTGTTTCATGTATAGTTTAAACAGTAGCTGAAATTAATTTTGTATAAATAGCTTATAATTGATGTTCAGCCCTCAAAAAATTCAAAGAGGAGCACATGGATTACACTAGAAAAAGCTCAGAAGCTAAAATGTAAAGATCTGCTTTTTGAACCACTAATTGCTGAAGTTCTGCCATCCCCTGGTTCCAGCAGTGTGGGAGGAACAGAACTTTGCCCAAGCTCACACCAAGGGCTGCCTTCAGCTTTGGGTGAGGTTGTGAGAAACAGTTATTATGGACAAAAAATGTTCACAGGGCTCTTTCCTGACAAATCACAGTGACATCCTCTGGGCTGTAGGATTCTCTGTACTAAACCATCAAGTGAGATTTTCTGGACTGTACAAAACATGCATCCTGGGCTTCTACAACCCATAATGAAATCAGAATTTAGAACAAACTGCTGATGACTGAACTTCAAATTTATAGAACCATTTCCAAAGAAACAGTTCTTTTGGACTCTTTTACAGAAGAAAAAGGTTTGAAAGTTTAACAGAAGGTTTTAAGAATAATCACTATCCCCCTACAAATAAGCTTCAATAAGAAAGATAATTAATTAGCACACAAAATCTTATTTTTAAGCTAGAATTCTAAAGATTTACAACAGACCCATAGCATGGCATTACTGGGATCACTGGGATCCTTAGTACTAACTCAGTACTAAACCAGGAAATGCTCAGTGCACTCATCATTAATAAGTCGTAGTGATTTGGGAAAAAAAATAGCCCATCAAATGGGACTAACGAGACATGAACTGCAGTTCCTGACTTGGTGCAGTCCCTTCAATGCAAGGTTTTTAGTCATACCACAAAACTGCAAAAGAAAGGCAGTGATCTCCAAGAGCAATACCATCAGATGGTGTTGAAAGGCCACGTCACCCAATATTTGTGTCCTCCAAGTGCCAGACAAATGTCTGCAATCCGTGCTCACTGATGCCTTCCTTGCTCCAGCTAAAGCAACCAAAACCATTAGGGAAAATGTATGTATATTGTACTTCAGGGATCATTCCCCTAAAATTACACAAAAAAAGTAAGGTGAACACAGTCCAAACTGCCTTGAAAGGATTACCTTGAAGAGAACATTCAGAGGGTAAAGCACCAGAGAAGGGCAACTCAATACTTGAGCTGATGAGTCCTGAATGAAACCCCCACTAGTTCACTCTCCAAGTACCTGCAGGTCATAATAAACTCATCACAATCTAAACTCAAAGAACCATCTGTATTTTTCTTTGTAAAAAGAAGTAAAATCAGAGAATCTGAAGCAGTTAAGAAATCAATTAGTTCTAGGATTTTATAACCATTTGAAAGGAACAACAAATGCCTTTCTGTGCACCCTGTTTTGTCACATGTCCTCAGCCATAGCAGGGCTGGGGATCTCATCAACACTGGAGAGAAATAAGCCCTCTACAGAAACCTGGCTGTGATACAGCCTGAAAGCCTTTCTGCAATCACTTACAAATCTGTGGTTTGGGTTTGTCTTTTTTCGCCACTGAATTCAGTGGAACTGCTACAGAACTACAGCTACATTGTGGTGTCCTGTAGAGCAGAAGGAACGTGCTGAATTCAGTGGAACTGCACTAGTGTAGGGTTAGAGTAAGACCCAAGATTTCAAACTGGTAAGACCTATTTAACAAAGCTGCTTCACTTGATGCACTTCATTTGCTTCCTCTAATAATAAAGAAAAGAACATCCCACCTCTTCCATTCCTTGAACACCTCCAGGGATGGGGACTTCACCACCTCCCTGGGCAACCTGTTCCAACATCTAATCACGCTTTCTGTGAACAAAATCTTCCTGTTGTCCAGCCTAAACCTCCCCTGGTGCAGCTGAAGATTGTCCTCTTGTCCAGTCACTTGTTCCCTGGGAGCAGAGCCCAACCCCCACCTCACTGCAAGCTCCTTTCAGGTTGTAGAGAGTGAGAAGGTCCCCCCTGAGCCTCCTTTTCTCCAGGCTGAGCATCCCCAGCTCCCTCAGCCTCTCCTGGTGCTCCACACCCTTCCCTGGACATGCTCCAGCCCCTGGGTGTTGTTCCTGCAGTGAGGGGCCCAAAACTGGACACGGCACTCGAGGGGCCTCAGCAGTGCCAGCCCAGGGGAATGGGGGCTGTCCTGCTCCTGCTGCCACACTATTCCTGATCCAGGCCAGGTGCCCTTGACCTTCCTGCCCCCCTGGGCACACCTGGCTCATGTCCAGCCCTGTCACCAGCACCCTCAGGGCCCTTCCCACTGGGCACTTTCCTGCCCCTCTGCCCAGCCTGGACCTGCAGGGGGTTGTTGTGGCCAAAGTGCAGGACCTGGCACTTGGCCTCTTTGACCCCACACCCAAATTTGCTAATGGTGCACTCAGTCCCCTCATCAATAAAGACACTGAACAGGACTGGGCCCAACACTGATCCCTGGGGACACCACTGGTGACCAGATCCCAGCTGGATGCAGCTTCGTTCCCACCACTCTGGGCCATCAGCCAGTTCCTAGCCCAGCACAGGATGCCCCTGGCCAAGCCTTTTCCAGAGTGTCCCATGGGAGACGGTGTCCCAGGCTGTGCTGAAGGCCAGGCAGACACATCCACAGCCTTCCCCTCCTCCACCAGGTGGGTCACCTGGTCACAAAAGGTTGGTCAGGCAGGACCTGCCCCTCCTGTTCCTGTGCTGGCCGGGCCTGATCCCTGGCTGTCCTGAGTGTGAGCACACCCAGAGGGATCTGCTCCACAACCTTGCTGGGCACTGGGGTTGGGCTGACTGCAATAAACACACCTCCCTCACACACACCCCAGTCACTGGGGTCCCTTCACCCCAGTTCACCACAAGGGGTTTACCAACAGCAGCCTCAGTTCTCTGCTTCAGAGGCAGGTAGTAACAAATCATTTATTTTAAATTACAAAACCAGGGTTGTCTTTAGGGAAAAATAAAGAAGAAACTTAAGTTACTTCTAGGAAGCAGCAGTGAAGTGGGAAATAGGGGAAACAGCCATATTTTAGCTGAAGAGATCTGACACAGTAAAGCTGATGGAGAACCCAAAAACACAAAAAGGGATTGGTTTATATTCTGTTCCTGACTTGAACCTGAACATTTCATAGCCATAAGTCCACAACATTCTACAAAGCATAGTGCAAAACCAAAACTAGTTATATTTAAATATTAAAAATACCAAATCAGACTTCATAAACAGTATTTGGTACAACAATCACAGGCTCCTATAAATGGTGTTGTCTGTTGGATGGGTTTAGTATTTGGTCCCGTTTTTCTTCATACGTTTCTATCATTTTCTGCATGTCATGGTCAGCTCCAATAACCTTGAAAAGAAGAACATGAACATTAGAAATAACTGACACCATAAAACATGGGGGGTTTTGAGCAAAACAGAAGAGGACTAGCACTGAATCCAAACCAAGACACTCTTGAGGTCTGTCCAAATCACTTTCCATTAGAAATTTGGCATTCCCTGAAAAGTTACATGGCTGATCCTGCAACCAATCACAGTGAACAGACCCTCAAATTCCACAAAGAGATGGAAAACCACACTTCCATGCTATACACTACACATGTCTGTAAACAGTTTTCTGAGGTTCTCATTCTCCAAGGTTACCAGAAAAGCAGATTTATTTACTTTTACCACTAAATAATGCTCTTATTATTTGAAAAGTACAATCCTCCACATGCCTAACTAGTTATAATTAAAGTAATACTCACAAGCACTGGGCAGGAAACTTCAAACAGTGCACGTTTAATGAGCCATTCTTCATAGAGCTCATGAATAGCTTCTAAATATTCCTAGAAAAGAGGCAGTGGAATAACAAATATGCCCAGGGATGAAACACACACTGCAATTTATCCATTTGGTAAGCAGTTAACAAACACAGGGAAAAGCCAGCATTGGATATTTCCACTAACAAAACATACAAAGCATACAAAGGTTTCACGAAAAATTAATTCCCAGTACAAGGTTTTACTCCATGAAGAACCTCAAAGACACAGTTTACAGGAGCACAGGGCTCTCAGCTCCTTTTAAGATCAAGCGACTCTGATTCTCTCCCACAGGTATCATGTGGTTCAAGATTTTCCAGAGGAGAACCCAACAAAGAGAAGTAAGCACACAAAGGGCAAGGCTGCAAAGAATATGTACTGGAGGCACTTTGTGTGTCAACACATGTTCCTAAAATTCCCAGTTCCCTTTCTCCTGACTCGCTCAACTTCCTCTAAAAGCTTTTCTGCCTGTCATCAACTATTGGGTGTTTTTTTCTTGGAGACCACATTGTTCATTCCAAACTGCTCCCTCAGCCCTCAGCAGAGCTGTGAAACAACACAAGGACTCTCTGAATCCATCACAACAAGGATTTACTCTCAAGGCAAAATTTCACATGGCCCAAAATGGAGCTCTTTGCCACTGACAGTTGCTTCTCCTGGACTGCCCAGCACTGGAGGTACAGCAGACAGGCTGTGTGTGCAGAGGGAACCCCATTTGTGTCTGGTCAGGCTTTCTTTAGTTAATTCATTCACCAAACTGGCACTGAAAGGGATCCTTCCATTACCACAGTTAATTTTAAAGCACATTCCCACACTTCAAATTTTCCAAAAGTTGCTTCTTTTCACACACAAGCAGAGACACTTTTCCTGCATAAACATCCTGGTAACAGCAGACAACAAAGTGCCCACAGAAATCTCCAGCACCTGCATACCCAGGTATTTGTGCTTCAACTGGCTGCTTTTATGCCATTTAATGGTACAAAAGCAATTGACTTTTTACATCTTAGAGAAGATTAACAGTTGATTAATACTCCACCTAAAGTCAGCTATAGTACAGTGATTACTAAAACATAACACTTGGGACAGTCAGTATGCATGACAGATCATTTTTTAAAAATAAATCAAAATTAAATACTCAGGTTCTAGTTTGCAGTGGAAACAGCTGCACCACATTTTGGCAGTACACTCAGGACACCATTTTAGTAATTAGATTGGAATCATTATGTTTTTAAGTCTCCTTGTAACCACATACATGGGAGGAACTCCTTACCAGAGGAATGATCTTTTCTTCTTCTCTGCATCGTGTTTTTAACCTCTCATAACAAACTTTAGGAGATGTCTGCAGATAAACTGTTATAGCAAAAATTAGAATAGTTATGATCAAGGATCAGCTTTAAAAGCAAAGAAGAACTACAGAAGGAAAGAATCCTGACTTGGATACCACCACCGAGCCCCCCTTTGGCACTACCATTAATCCATCCACGAACCACCCACAAATCCAAGCTGTCTGATGCTACATGTTACAACCACTATTACACTGAATAATGTGATTATTTATTACCCAACAAACAAGAACTATTTTTACTCCCAGTAAAGAAACCCACCCAGAAACACACCCCTCCAGATCCCATGGAAATTTTACCTATTAAATCCACTGAAACATCGATGTTGTTCTTGATCCAGTCAAACCATTCACTTAGCACAGCATAATCCACCTCTGGCATTTTTCCACTGAACAAACAGAAGAGCCATCACTCACTGAACAGCATGCAGAGATCAATTCCAAACTCTGTTTTTTCTCACCAAACTAGAATTGCTCCCCATTTACTCCAGCATATATGAAATGAAAACAACACCAGTGTTATTCCCACCCAAATTGAAGGCCACATAAACCATTGTCTATACAAGAGAAAGATCAAATATTTTTCTTTCAAGTGCTTATTAAAACAAACTTTCTATTATTAACAGTTACAAACACTAATTTTTTTCCACTACAGTTAAGAAATAATTACTTGGTGACAAGGAAGAAAATATTACCACAGTGACATTCACACAATAACAGCAAATTAGTGTCAGTGGTTATTTATTGCTCAGGTTCTTTGGATCAAGATCATTTCAAATCTATCTGCAGTGCATGTCACCAGAAGGGCTGGGTTTACTCAGCAGCACTGACAATTCCTTACAGAAGCCACAGTAAAGAGCAGTGAAAAAATAATGACACTGTAAACAAATTTATTCCCACTGTAAGAAATATTTGTGGAAAGAGTAGTGAAATATTCAACATGCTTAATTGGAGCTCTGTACTCAGAGAGCACAGACAACATAGACAACAGCCCCAACTATCTCACCAAGAATAATAAAATATCAGGGAGTTACAGAGAATATGTTAAGAATCACATTAATATTTTATAATAAAAACATTCTGGTTTTATTAGTCTCAGATTTTCACTTATTACCATATTCTTAGTAGTCAAATATTACTAGTTTTACATTATCCTGTCTTCAAAACTGGTGACAGTAACACATACTCCACACTCCTTCCTAAATGCCTCTGCAATAAAAATATAAAAAGAGATGGAGTTGGAAGGCTCCTGTCCTCTGCAGCTGAATGATTCACACCAGTTACAACATATTAAATAGTGAAGAACGAGATTCCACAGATTTCTAAGCCCTTCTCCTGGCAACGTGCTTTGATCACTAGCAAAACTGAGGAGATAATACAGGAAGGTATTTCCCTTTATGTTTGTAAGAAAGCAAACCCCATATTTGTACCCCCTCAATTCTTTATCTGCCATCCAGCTGAACGTCCCACCTCCTAAAATGGGATTTCTCACTTTCTAAAATGGGATATCCCCCCCAGAAATGTGATAACAAGTCATTGCTATTCCTCTGATATACCAATCTGATACAGTCCTGGGTAGCAGGGACCTACATAAGCCAAATACCGATTCTGCTACTTTTCTCCAGGATAGATGGGGAAAACTGGAAGGTCAAAAGGAATTGGAAATAAGAAAAAACACCACTATTCTTACCCTAAAAGATGGTAACATCCAAGTCAATTCTGCACTGACCTGCCCTACAGAAAACCTGCCTTTGCTTCCCCTTTGTCATGGAGTACCCTGGATAACCCTGTGCAGATTCTGGATCAGGCTCAAGATCCATAAAGATACAGAGAATGTACAAGGCACAAAAGGGTGTTCTCATTTCTGAGGTTTGCTGACATTTGACTCCTGCCAAGTCAAGTTTTCACTGCAGAAGTTGAACATGAACAGACCGAGCTCTGTATTATAACTAACTACGAATTCCAAGGGGACAGAGGGAACTGTGGTGCTCACACCCTGCAGCACAGCCTGCACACTCCTGTGCACACATTTAGATTTCTCCTGGTTTTACACCCGACATGAGTGTGCCTTTCATGCCGGACTCAAGACACAACTGCACTCAGACTGCAATCCCAGACCTTGGAACTCGTGCCTCTCTCCACCTGCCACGGGCACTCCCAGCAGCTGCTCACAATTGAAGCCTTCCATCATTGTTGTAAATCTTTCTCTGGTTCTCTCTGGGACAAAGCCTGCAGAGCCAAAACTGAGTGACTGGATCAAAGAACTGATATCCCTGATGTTCCCACAGCTCTTCATCCCTTGCTTACACTGACCACTCTCCTAAAGGAGCAGAGTTTGTGCAGACATGAGAGAACAGCAACAGGGGGGGACCTTCTCAGCCTCACAACTCCCTGACAGGAGGGGGGAGCCAGGGGGGTCGGGCTCTGCTCCCAGGGAACAAGGGACAGGACAAGAGGAAACGGCCTCAGGCTGTGCCAGGGGAGGATCAGGTTGGAGATTAGGAAAAATTCCTTCATGGAAAGGGTTGTCCAGCCCTGGCGCAGCTGCCCAGGGCAGGGGTGGAGTCCCCATCCCTGGGGGATTTAAAATCCATGTGGATGTAGCACCTGGGGACATGAGTTAGTGGTGGCCTTGGCAGTGCTGGGGAACACTTGGACTTGATGATGTTAAAAGTCTCCACCAACCTAAACAATTCCATGGTTCTTCTCCATCTTTAGGACTGGGACCCTAAGCAGTACCTTCTCTTACAGAAAAGAAAGCACAAAATAACCTCTGCTCTGCACTTTGCTTTTGGCCACTACCAGTGACAGGGTATGAGGGAGGCTAGATTTACTTTTTTTTTAATGTGATACAAAATAGCTGTTTTCATACAGCCCCAATTATTCCTTGTTTTATTTAAAATCCTTTTACACACCCTTTTCTTCTGGCTTGTTATTGGTAGCACCAGCTGCCTTCTAGCTTGCAGCAACAAAACAAAGCAAATGCTTTTCATCCAACATTAAAGAGTGCTAAAGCCATGGAACACCTTAGATGCCCTTAAAATGTTATTACAGAATTATGGAGTTGACACAACCAGACTTTGCCTCATAGCAACTGAGTTCTGAGTCTTTGGGACAAAAGCACTTTGTCTACAGTGAAAAAGAAAAGTCAGTAATTAAAAACAAGAAGGATATTCCAGGACACTTCCACTGGGATAAAGAGTGTCTTTCTGTTTGCCTCACGTCCTACTGTGTCTCTCCCCACTCCCAAAGCCATTCCTGCAGCACGGATGACACCTTGTGGCAAGAAACTGGTTCGTGCCTTGAGGCCACTGAAAAACCCACTAAAACAACAGCCTGTTCAATTAAAGGTCAGCATTCCAAACAAAGCAAACCCAAGACACTCAGTGGTGGTTACTGCACTGCTTGGTTAGTTTGGGATGGGTGAGCTGGACATGGGGCAGGTAATAAGTGATTGTTCTTTCTTCACTCACAGCCTACCAAGGTTTGCAGCCTGGTTTGATCCTGTAAATCCTGAGCCAGAGCAAGTGACTCGAGTTCCTGCTTCTCCCTCAAACTCCTGCTTGCAAGAAACACCAGTCCTGGGTGCCAGGTTGGGTAACACTACCTAGTTCCCTCCTTCCTACAGTGTTATTCTTTATATCCTCATGGGTTTTAACCTGTTCAGCGTGTGTTTGCTTTGATTTAGCAGGATTTTTGTATTCAGCTGGAGAGCAGATAACTTCAGCAGATGTTGTCCAACTAAACTCTGTGCTAAACACACAGGAGCACTGCTGAGAAAGGCTCTCCATGTCCTACAGGTTTAATTTTACCCGTGGGCAGCACATCCTGACCCAACACACTGCCACTCCAGCACAGAACTGACAGATTTCACAGGCCACTTGGATGCATATTACCAAAGAAATTAGCAGCTGATTTTATATATATATACATATATATACACACACATATACATATGAAAATTAATTAATCCAAGGAAGTGAAGTATAAATCCATGTACCATACCTTCTGTACAAATTTTCCACAAAGATGTGTTTTGCACTGTGAATTGATCTCTCCATCATTCGGACTGGAGAAGTCTACAAAACAAAACTTGACAGTGTACATTTTTCAGCATGTTTGTTATCTTTGCAGACTCACACTGCACATTATATGAAACATATATGATTTTCAGATCTTTCTTTCAGATTTTGTGACAAACAAACTTACTGGGAGGGTGGGAACCACAAAAAAATCAAGGATTCCTGATCTTATTTATGGTCACTGCATTATTAAACAGCTACATAACTAATTTGTTATTCATACACAATTTTCAGCATTTGGTTCATTTGAATGATTTTTTTCTGCAACAGAACAGGATTTCTATTGTCTTGGAAAAACAACTCTTCAAAAACCTAATGTCAGTATCACTCACAAGTGGTACTGCAGAAAAGTTTGCCCCGACACAAACCCAGAAAATAAAACTTAACAACAATCATTAAGATATGAGCATGGCATCTAAGATTAGATCTTGTAATCAGGGAATGGAAGACAGCATGGAATGGAAGAAGCCAAGAGAATAAACAAATCTTGGTAAAAATGTAGAGCATAAAAAATCAGTATAGAGAAAGAAAATATTACAAGAAAAAGAGGATGTAAACCATCTGAAAACAAAGGAGGAGAAAACGTTAGAAGCACTTGGAATAAACACAAGAAGCAAGGGCTAAATGAATTCTAACACGAGACTATTTAATGTTTGCCAAAGATCTGAAATAGCAAAATTACAGACAAGGCACTGAGGTGAGATGAGGAAGATTCTAGCTCCTCAGGCTGGTGCCAAACCAGCAGCACCAGTTTGGAGAAGTCAAAGCTCTGAGCAGGCAGGAGGCAGATGTTTTGCCCCCAGAGCACACGTCTTTGTACCACAAAAATTCCTCCTCAGTGCAGGAACAAAGAATGAACACAGATAGATCCTAACTTTTGAATACAAGGTTAAAAGCATTTCGCACTCGTAACCATATCTAATTCTTTTTTAAATTAGAAAAGAAATGTCTCTTTACCATTGGTCTGGTGTGCTGCTCCAACATGGTCAGCTGGACATAAGTCTGTAACGTTATCCCCCATCTGGAAGCATCTTGGTACATTAAACCCTGGGGTCAGGGATGGAAGGAAGACACAGACATTTGTCAGCTCAGAGCCAAACAGTGAAGGTGGTATTTTGTGAGCTCTTGCAGTACAACAGCATTGCTACAAGAAGGGCACTTACACAGCAAACACCAGGTTTGACAAGAATTAAGGGATCATTTGCTCTGCACAATGCAGGTGTAAGAATTATGGCTCTGGTCCTAAGTGGAATGCTCACTGAAGTCAGCAGGAATTAAGTACTCTGCACATGGGACAGTCAGAACCAAGGCACAGCTCATGTGAGACAGTTCAAATATGTTTAGTAATTAAAAAAACATATCTACTACTTTATTTTTGTGCACTGACAGACTCTCAGTACACCCAGTCCAGCCAGAAATCATATATGGTCCAGTAGGTATGGTCTGGGCCTCAGAAAAGGTGTCCTTGAACACACACAACTGTTCTTCCTACAGGATCCTCAAAGCAGGTCTCAGGTAGCTCCTCCACTCTGATTGCTGCAATTCCACACACACACACACACTCACTGGCAACACTCTATCCTGCAAAGCACAGAAAAGATCTTACTCAAAATAAGACATCATTCAATGTCTATTGGGTGAGGTGACAAGTTTTAAGGCAGCAGCACAGCTTGAGCCCACAGATCTGACCTCCTCCTTCTCTCCCTGCCCTTCTCTCTCTCCCATCACACTTTCTCAGTGTTCCAAAACACACAGACTGCTGTGCTGATGCCAAGCACGCCCCACCCCTCTACTAACAATAAGAAAGTAAGGTATCAGTAACTCCTAGGAGGGAGAATTTACTTTTCCAGAGGACCTATGGTAGCACTGATGGTATCACACACATTTGGCTTTGTGTGCTTTGAGGTGTGTCCACATCCCTGTGATGGCATCGAATTCCACCAGCCTGAGCACAGCTCTGTCCTCAGCCAGCAGTGAGGTTTCTGCAGGGCAGGGGATCCCCAAGCAGAACTGACATCAGGAACCAGTTCCAGCAGCCCAGTAAAGCCAGTGTGCAGTGCAGGCAGAGCCCTGGCTGCTGCCTCCAAGCACACCTCGGATCCAGGGACGTCCTCGTAGGGAACAGTTCCAAGGAGCCATGGCTACCCAAAAAACACAAACCCTCAACACCTCAACTGGGTTGAGTTTTCCTAATCTTCAGCAGTCACAGAATCATAGAATGTTAAGGAATTGGAACAGATCTTAAAGCTCATCTAGTCCCATCCCCCCTGCTGTGGGCAGGGACACCTTCCACCAGCCCAGGTTGCTCCAAGCCCCAGCCGACCTGGCCTTGGACACTTGCAGGGATGGGGCAGCCACAGCTTCTCTGGGCAACCTGGGCCAGGGCCTCCCCACCCTCACAGGGAACAATTTCTTCACAATATCCCATTTTACCCTACTCTCTGTCAGTGGGAAGCCATTCCCTGTGTCCTGTCACTGCAGTTCCTGATGAACAGTCACTCTCCACTTTCCCTGCAGGTCCCTTCAGGCCCTGGAAGGTGCCGTGAGGTCTCCACACAACCTTCTCCTCTCCAGGCTGAACAGCCCCAGCTCTCCCCTCCCATCTCCACAGGGGAGATGCTCCAGTCCCTTTATCAACTTTGTAGCCTCCTCTGGACTTGCTCCAACAGTTCCATGTCCTTCTTATCTTGGGACACCACAACCGTGCAGTGTTGCTGTCAAACAACATTAACTGACCAGATCCACCCCTCACTTTGAGTGATTCTTTGAAACAGGCATAAGTAGATTTAGAAACAACTGTCACACTCAGGGCTTACCTTTATGGGAATTTCTTTAGCTCATACCATGTAAGAAACCCCTTACCAAAACCACATTTTATAGGCAATGTTTCTATTATGTCCTAATCATAGTAAAAAACCTTTTCCTTCATGAAGCTTTATTTTTTGCTGTGTGAGATTCTGACCACAGCTTTCCCAACAGTTTTGCTGGTTGGTAAGAAGTTGTCACACGTGTGCTTCTAAAAGAACAGTCACTGTAATTGCAGAAATCATTTCTGTCACTTACCAGGATATTATGACCACGAACGTTCCTCCACTTCATCAAAGGTTCTTTCAAAACCTTGTTAAAAAGAACTCCATGTTAACTCCATGTTAAACACATTTTAGATGCAAAACACTTTATGTGACTCTACAAGTCTGCAACTATTTTTAAGGATTACTCATTCAGTAAGTCAGAGTATTCACGACTCGTATTGGAAAGCTCACCCCTCTTAAAAAAACAGCACTGAATCCTGAACACAAAAAGTAATAGCAAAAACTCTAAAAATAGAAAAATATCAACATATAACACCATCTTAGAATTTTTAAACTACCAAAGTGAAACACCTAATGAGCCTGGATAGAATTTCTTTTTTTTTGAGTCAAAATCAGTCCCACAGAAGGGAAAGTACTGCTTAGCAGAGTCCTGATTCCATTTAATGACCTGCCAATTGCCTCACAAATTCATGTCAGAGAAAGCAACACTTGGCAGAAAGAGGATCAGACTGCTATCATATTAGTTTTAATTCTATTTTTTTGTTTTAACAAACAAAATGTATTCAAAACCTTTACAAAATTAATCACAAAAGCTTCTACCCTGAATAGGTAAAATGACAAGACTTACCTGGTTCAAACAGGGTCTAAAACTCCAACCACAAAGCCAGGCCTAAGAGAGTTAACTAGCTACTTAAAAAATGTTGCACTATATGCAAAATAAAGTCTGCTATCTTTTGGGTTAACAGTTAATTACTCCATAAGGATCATTTCTGTTAAATTATCAAATAACATCTGGCAACCCAGCATTTCCATGGGGACTCCTAAAACTTACTATCAAATGTATTGCCAGTTCTGCTGGGAAAAGCAGTAATATCTGTTGTACACAAAAACAATTGTTCACTTTGTACACAACAACAACTGTTCACTTTGTACACAGCAACAATTGTTCACTGAGGTTTGATCTTGATTTTGTTTAGAAATACAATAAGCCTGCCCTTCCCTCAATCTTGTTCTAAGCAACATGAAATCAAATCTCAAATCAGTCTATGAAATCTTCAGGAACAGTTTTAACAGATTTTCCATTTTTCAAAAAAGCCATATATTCACTAGAATCTCAAGTGTGTGACATCAGTATTTTTACATCATTACATCTTCACTTTGCTTATTACAAGACACACCTAAGATTTCAGTGACAAGAAATGGCAAACAGGCATGTCCAAACATGCCCAGCCCCTGTGGGTTGCTGTTACTTTGCAGAGGTACAGACTGCAATCCACAGGTCTTACTGATCTTTTGGCACCTCGTACTTTATTACTTTCTTTTCTGCAATCTGAGTATAAAAATTTGGGAGATGGGGAGGTACCTCAGCAAGCCCCTGGCTCACAACCTGCTGCTCCATTCTGTGTGCCTGAGGAGAACATTTCCAAAGTGTCAGTTCTGTCAGGACAAGCAACTGCTGAATGTTGGAAATAAAGATAAAGAACTGTAGATCCAGTACCTCAATGCTGGTAGTTTGTGCAAAATAATCCAGGCACGTTGTTTTCCCACTTGCAATGTTCCCCTCGATGCATATCTGATGAAAAACAGAGTCATTGTGAGAACAGTGTGTGTGAAAATGTACCCTTCCCATGGCACCAGGCTGGTTCCTTACACTGTGATGAGATTATTTCCCAGGAAGGATTGCTTAAACCTTAAGAGGCACTACATTTTTATTTTCAGAAACTTGAACGACTAAAATAAACTAAGAGAATTTTTTTTCAGCTGTCTTAAAATAATTTATAGCTTCAAGTGATTAAGTTCCAAACAAAAAAAAAAAAACCATCACCTGCCAGGGAGGGATGCATAGGGCAATGGCAAGGCTGCACATGCAACACTGACCCCAAACTGTCACCTGTCCCAACACAATCCCTCACCGTTTTATCCCTCACAATTTTTGCACAAATCCCTCACAATTTTATTGGAATTTACAGAACCAGACAAGCGTAGCCTTGCACTGACTATGACCCAGTGCCAGACCCAGCACCACACAGTGACACAGGCACAGCCAACAGCTGCATATGCTCAAATTATAATAAAATTATAATGAAAGAGGCTGCACGTTTTACTTCATTTTCTGAACAAAATGCAAATACTTACAACTCTCTTTCTATCATCTTTCTTTATCAGAAGTTTATCTAGAATGGAAATAAACAACAGTTACAATCAAGGAGGTCTTCATAACTTAGTTATACTGAGCCTCTTAAGTGAGCCCCTCCATGAAGTTTTTAGGTTCTCTGTTGCTTAATATGCCTATTTGCTAAATTACCAACCTCAAAGGTTTTAGGTCATTATTGGGCCATGCACTAGACACGTTTTGGCACAGAATGACACAGTTCTAGCTGAAGTTCACCATTGCTAACACTACTGAGAGTGGAACGGTGAGTGCCCACATTCCCACCAGGTTTTTGTTGCTCCTGCTGCTCCTCGGCTGGCACTGGGGAAAAGTGAATTTCGGGAAGGTCAGTCAGGGAGCAGTCCCTGCTGGGTCACAGGCCCAGTTACAAGGCAGGGGAAGGGTGAAGGCTCCAAGACAAGCAGTTCAGGCGCCTTACACCTCAGAACTGCGCTGTAAAACCCGTGCAAGCCGTGCTGGGCTTACGGGACCCCTCACCCCACAGAGCACGGGAAGGCGGTGAGGGGGGGCAGAGGGGCCGGGCGGCTGCTCCCCACGGGCACCAGGGGCCCGAGTGCCAGGGTCTGACCCTGACCCTGCTACCCCAGAGTCTGACCCTGACCCGGCTGCCCCAAAGTCTGACCCTGATCCTGCTGCCCCAGAGGGTCTGACACTGATCCTGCTGCCCCAAAGTCTGACCCTGATCCTGCTGTCCCAGAGGGTCTGACCCTGACCCTGCTGCCCCAGAGGGTCTGACCCTGACCCTGCTGCTCCAGAGGGTCTGACACTGATCCTGCTGCCCCAAAGTCTGACCCTGATCCTGCTGTCCCAGAGGGTCTGACACTGATCCTGCTGCCCCAAAGGGTCTGACACTGATCCTGCTGCCCCAGAGGGTCTGACACTGATCCTGCTCCCCCAAAGCCGCTCCAGAGGTTCTAATCCGGCTCCTGTTCCCTCAGAAGGCCAAACCTCGCTCCTGCTCCCTCAGAGCCGCTCCAGCGCATCCCGGGCAGCCGCCCGTCCCTTTCCCGAGGGGTACCGGCCCTGCCCGGACAGCCCCGCACCCCCGCCCCGCACTCACGGCCGGCAGTGCCGCGGGGCCCGGGCGGGGCGCGGGGCCCGATCCCGCCCGCCGAGGGCCCGGGGGCAGCGCCGCCCGCACTCCGGTAGCCCCGCGCCCAGGCCGCGCCCCGCCGCCACATGGCCCATCCCCGCCGGCCGGCCCGGCCTTCCGCCGCCCGGAGAGCACTTCCTCCGCCCGCGCTCTGAGGCGGGGCCGGGGACGGCCTGGCACCTCCCCCGGCACCTCCCGGCACCTCCCCCGGCACCTCCCCGGGCACCGCCCCGGTCCCCAGCGGCGTCCCGCGGGTGCGGTGCCGGTGCCGGTGTCGCCCCGCGCAGCCCGGGCCGTGCCGCCGCCATGGCGCGTCTGGAGCTGGACCGAGCCTTCGCCCGCTCCCCGCGGGGCGCGCTGAAGATCGCCCGTGTGGTACGGCCGGGAGGGGCCGGGGTCCCGGGGGGTGCCCTCGGAACGGGGAGGGGCCGGGGTCCCGGGGGGTGCCCTCGGAACGGGGAGGGGCCGGGATCCCGGGGGGTGCCCTCGGAACGGCCGGGAGGGGCCGGGGTCGCCGAGGGGCCGCGGGGTCCCGGCCCGGCGCAGCGCTGACCGCCGTCCCCTCCCGTCCCGCAGCTCCTGGCGCTGGCCACCTTCCTCTGCTTCGTGGCCTCGAATGCCCACGAGGCCTACGCAGCGCTGGCCGGGCTGGAGATGGGCATCACCCTCCTGTTCCTCCTGCTCTACCTGCTCAAGCTCGACGCAAAGATGCGGTGGCTGTTCTGGCCGCTGGCTGTGAGTACCGAGGGGCCCCGGCTGAGGGGACCTGTGTGCCCCAGCTGTGAGATGTGCCCTGGCCGTGAGTGCCGGTGAGCAGGCTGTGAGTACCCATGTGCTGTGAGTACCCATGTGCTGTGAGTACTGCCGTGCCCTGGCTGTGGGTGCTGCTGTGCCCTGGCTGTGGGTGCTGATGTGCAGGATGTGAGCACTGATGTGCTGTGGGTGCTGGTGCCCTGGCTGTGAGCACTGGCTGGCCTGGATCTGAAGGGGTCACCTGTCAGAAGGGTCACTGTCAGTCAGCTCAGTGACTGTTTCTACCCAGTTAAAGCAAGGCCAGTGTTCCATGGATGCTGAAGCAGGTTTTCCTCCCCGAGTGTTCTGCTCCCTCAGTTCCTGGATAGCTGGATAGATCTGGTGACAGCCCCTCCCTAACGGGCATTGGTCACTTCCCTGTGTAACCCTGTGCTCTGCATCCTGCACATCACAAATTAGACATACGCTTTCACTCAAATATTAACGAGTTCTCTTACCTCTCTTTTGCACATCTATTTCCTGCAGTCTGACAAGTGTAGCCAAGTTGCATAAATTTGACTGCAAAGAAAAAAAAAAAGAAAAAGGGAAAATGAGGAAGTTTTATCTCAAACGCTCCTTTTACCACCAAACCACTGGGTGTCAGTGTCGATCTCGCTCGGATATTGCTGTAACTTGTTTCCATAGCAAACCAGCCGTTTTTAAAGACCCTTACGGTGTTGGGAGCTATACACGTTCTTCTCCAGGTGTGTTCAGAATAAATATTTTGCTTCCACTGGCTGTTTCAGGATATTTTCAACTCGGTGATTGCAGCGTTGTTCCTCCTCGTTGTGTGCTTGTTTGCAGTAATAGTCAAGAGCAACAAGGGGACATTGGCTGGAGGAGTAAGTAGGAACATTGTTAATGAATTTCAGTTCTTAAAGTGCACGTGATTTGAACCTCTTGGTACAGTTACATCATGGCAGGACCATGAAAACAACTGTCGTGGAAGAACACATTCAGCAATCACAAACAAAAGTGAATACACATTCAGTGTATCTTACTAAGAATAATCCTAAAATCACTAGTAATTTAAAAATATTACAAGACTTAGGAGTTACTACAGAGAAGTTCCAACACTGAAAACTCCTAGAGTTTAACTAATTTGGGTAACTTGGATTTACTTCCACAGGTTGAAGTCCTAGGTGGGAGAATCCATAGCTCTTTTAGGACTATCCAGTTTGGTTACACTGTTTAGGAGGAAATGCCTAACTAGTTGAAAGAGTTGAAACTTTTTAGCAGACATGCTGGTACCTCCCTCCTGACATGTACATTATGCTTGCTGACACAGACTGAGGAATTACGCCAGTTGAAAAGGGGTTTTGTTCATACTGTGATTGTAAGACTTTTGTGTTCTTAAGATCAAACCAGTTTAATAGTTTAAGCAACTGGTATTTTTAATTCAAATGGAAACTAATGTAATTAACAAACAAGAAGGAGGGAAAGTCTTTTTTAAAGTCTCCAGAAGTACAAGAGGAGCTGAAATGTGAAAAGCAACCAAAAGAAACCTAAAACCTGCCACAGGGGTTTTTCAAAGTCTGATTAGGAGATGGTAAGATGGGAAGCTGATGTCTTCACTGGCAACAACATCCTAAGCAAAAAGGAGACTTCCTGGTCAAGTGACTGGCTGTGCTAGAATAGAATTTATATTCTTGGTTGGGAAGTTAATAGAAATTAAAGGTGGGAGCAGCAGACTAAGCAGGTAGCTGGGAAAACAAGTTTGGGCAGAACATATGACATCTTCAATTCTGGGAGGAACAGAATTGCCCACAGTCTGTACTCCTGGGGCACAAACTGCCTTGAGCTGGGCTCTCCTTAGCATTATTCCCTCTGATCAGATAATTTAGTGCTTGCATAAAAAACCCTGGTGTGCATGTGGGATGAGGCTGAAGGGTGGGAGCTGAGCAAATTAACTCAGCAAGGCCATTCTGCAAACACATTTTTCCAGTTGCCTGCCTGAGGTTGTCTATTTTTTTAAATACTTCTGTACATTTTCTCCAATTTGGGATATGTTTCCCATTCAAAGCTTCAGAGGAGAGCAGTACTTTTTTTTCCTGCTAGGCTTGTTTCATAAATTTTGACTTTTCTCCCTGACTTCTCTCTGGGCCAGTTCCAGTAATTAAGCCATCCTTACAGGGACAGGAGGCCTTTCATTTAGGATAAAAGCATTGTCTGGCATAATGCAGCATTAGCTTAGCTTTCAAGGAGAGCACCACACCAACTCCAAGGCTTCACACAAACATCAAACACAGCAGGGTGTAGACGGCTCTGTGAGAGGCTGATGGGATGTAAATATGGGTGTTATTTAATTTATCAACTCTCTCAAATCACACACGTGTTTCAAAGGCAGAACCAAGTTAGGAAGATGTGTTTACTGCTGCTTTGAGGAACAGTAGCTGAGTCTGTACAGCAAAAGATAGAGACTGTTGGGGGAACTAACATTACGGTTATTTTTGTAGGTGTTGGGTCTTATATTGCTTGTTCTCTGCGTTGTCGACACGGTTCTTCTTTGCAAGAAGATTAGCCTTGCTAGACCAAGAGGAAGGAATGCTCCTACCAGATAAGATTGCCATGTTAGTAAAAGGATTTCTCCATTGATGATTGTTTCACCACTCTCTTTTAAAGAATTTGTGTTTTCACATGTTCACCTTAGAATTTCCTGTGCATTGATGTATGTTTTTGCAAGTATTGTTTATACGGTTTTCAGACATTTCCAAATGTAGTTTCAGTGGTGCAGTTAAAGCTTCACAGAAAATGGTCTTGTTTTTCTGAACTTAATTACATTTTTACCCGTATGAAAATGAACTTCATGGTTGTCTTCTTTCTGTAATAAAAAGAAAATATAAACGGGCTTAAGTGCATTATTTAATATTATTTATTTAATATTATTTATTTACTAAGTGTACTTAAAGGTGTCATGTACCTTTAGAATGGAACATCCTTAGAATGGAATTTTTTCCACCCTTGTGTTGCTTCATTCCCTAGCTCATTCTCGTGGCCGCTGGCTGGCTGCTGCCATGGGAATTCTTGTTAGAGCGTTGGCCGAGGCATTTCGATCCTTCGAATTCGAGGCTTTACAGTGGGGTTGGACTCGATGGCTTCCAGCAGCCCCTTCCAAGCCGAACCGCTCCGTGATTCTGTGATTTATCTGTTCAGAATAGCACGGCAAAGAACCTCACAGCCTCCCTGGCAGGACAGCGCTGCAGCGGAGAGAGCAGACTGAATCAAATCGGTACGATCAGTGTCTCGGGACCGGCCGGGCGGTGCCTGCGGGGCCGGGGGCGGGCGCCGGGGCCGCCCCCCACATCTGGGGATGCTGAAACTTTTTTCACGTTTCCGCAGTGTCACGATTTCCGCTTCCCTCCTTCAGAAAAAAAAAAAAGGGGAAAAAAAAGTCCCGGCCAAGCCCCCACCTCGAGCCCAGCCCAGCTGAGCCCCAGCCCAGCCCAGCCCAGCCATGGAGGAGCCCGAGCCCGCGGGGGCCGCGCAGCCCGGGCTGCGCTCGCTGCTGCCGCCGCGGGAGTTCCTGGGCTCCCGCAAAGGGCAGCTGCTCCTCGCAGAGTCGGTAAGGCCGGGGGCGAGGGGGATCGCGGGGAGAGACCCCTGAAAGCACCGGGTCCCGCCGACGGGGCGGTGCGGACGGAGCGGGGGGGATGGACCGACCGTCCGCGGGGTCGAGCTGGAGCGGGGGGAAACAACCGGGGGGAAAGGGGGGGACACGAACCGAGGGGGAAACAACCGGGGGGAAGACAACCGAGGGGAGAACAACCGAGGGGGAAGCGTGGGGAAAACAACCCGGGGGGAAAGGGGGGACAAGAACCTCGAGGGAAACGAGCGCACTACCTTACCGGGGTGGGGGAACTGCAGGGCTGAAAGCGTAATTGATTGAGTTAAAGAAACCAAAAGTCTTGTCACGTTAAGCTTCCAGTGCTTCAAGTCGGTTCCTTTATCAGGAACCCGTTTTCGGTGACAAAGGGCTTTGATTTCGTTTTAGCCTGTTTGCAGCGTGACTCCAGTGACCGCTGCAGCCCCATTTGTGTTATCTCCTGGTGCCAGGGGACACACGGGTTACCAGAGAGCCTGTTCGGAGTGTGTCAGGAAAGGCCCTACCCATTAATGTGTGACATGTGCCATTAGGTAGGGAGGGCATCAGGATACTCAACGTTTGTGCCGAGCCCTCCAGAGCTGTGTTTGTCCCTGATCACAGAGGGATGCGCTTGCTCACTGCTGTGGAGCTGATGGCTGGAAAGTGCCCAGCGGGAAAGACCCTGAGGGTGCTGGTGACAGGGCTGGACATGAGCCAGGTGTGCCCAGGGGGGCAAGGGGCCAATGGCCTCTGGGCTGTGCCAGCACTGTGCCCACAGCCCCAGGGCAGTGCCCGTCCCTGTGCTGGCCCTGCTGTGGGACGTCGAGGGCTGTGCCCAGTTGTGGGCCCTCAACAGGAGAGACCCGGAGGGGCTGGAGTGTGTGCAGGGAAGGGAACGGAGCTGGGAAGGGGCTGGAGCAGCAGGAGCAGCTGAGGGAGCTGGGGGGGCTCAGCCTGGAGAAAAGGAGGCTCAGGGGGGACCTTCTGGCTCTGCAACCCCCTGACAGGAGGGGGGGGCCGGGGGGGGGTCGGGCTCTGCTCCCAGGGAACAAGGGACAGGAGGAGAGGGAACGGCCTCCAGCTGTGCCAGGGGAGGGTCAGGTTGGACATCAGGAGGAATTTCTCCCTGGAAAGGGTGGTGAGGCCTTGGCAGGGGCTGCCCAGGGAGGTTTGGAGTCCCCATCCCTGGAGGTGTCCCAGGAAGGCCTGGCCATGGCACAGAGTGCTCTGGGCTGGGGACAAGGGGGGCATCAGGCACAGGGGGGACTCCACAGTCTTGGAGGTCTTTTCCAGCCTTAATGATTCTGTGATCCTTACTGGGAAAGTGCCAAATAATGAGCAAATAATGATCATTAGAAACAAGCATGGCCTGGCAATGGAAACAGTGCTCCCCCAAAAATACACCAGGGTTTTCCTTTAGGTACAGGTTCTGAGGTCAGGGCTGGTGGTAATTATAGGCCTTTGGGTTTCAGTGTGACACTTTCTGGAATTTTATTTGTAAAGGCTTAAAGCCTGGCAGCTGAAACAGTACCCACATGATAGGGAAAGAGATCACTTAACCCAAGGGAAGTGGGTATTTCACAAAAAAATTTAACTTTTGAGTAGAAAGCTAGTTGATTGAAATCAGACCTTCAACATAATTTTTGTCAGAAATAATGATAAATTTAAACACTAAGTTTTGTATGATCTTACCTAGAGCTTGGGCAGCCCAAAAGAGTAGTCAAGTCTGTGGAGTGCTGTTTACATGTGCAAGGCGACTCTGGGTATTCACTGTGTGAGCTCAGGGAAGGAAACAAGGAAATTCAAGCAAGAGAAAGGGAAGGAAGAGGCAGAACTGTCCATGGCCAGCTGGGGAGGACCAGCCCTAAGAGTGTGAGGCTGTGAGCACTGCCCTGTGGCAGAGAGCACAGGGAGATGTGAGGCTGGCTTTGAGAGGAAAAGGCTTTCATTCAGGAGGTGAGGATGGCTTCTGTGGTGGGGAAAGCTTGGGCTGAGCAGCAGCAGGCCATGAGCTGTATCAGCTCCACTAAAAAAATTCCAGGTACCCCATCACTTGTACAGCATAGTTTACAAAAACACACATTTAGAAGATACCAAAACCCAACTAACTTGGCTCTCTTGGCACGTATTTTTGTTACATACTATAACCTACACTGGAATTTCCTTTACAAGCTTACAGCCAGTTAATGATGGCTTTCAGACAGACTGGCTTTTAGCATCTCTGAATGATGACATATTTGAGGAATACTGTTTTGGTCATGGGATCAGACTCACCCTTTTGTTGTCATAGAGAAGTGCTGATTATGCCTCCTTGGAGTAATAAAAACTGCTCTGTCTTGCCAAAACAGGGATTTATCCTCTATAAGGCCACTCAGGGCTTCCCAAGGGTTTGGCTGGCTGAAAGCAGCTCTGAAAGCCCATCTGCTGAAATCTCTGTGTGCTGTTGCAGGCCAGCCCATGTGCTTAGGACGTGGTTTCCTGGCAGAGGGGAGGCAGCAGTAGTTTCTCTCCAGTTGTCTAAGCCTTGCCAGAAGAAACCCTTGAGGACAACACAAGCCCCAGAATAAATGCAGTCTGTATACAATTAGAGAAGTGCAGTGCCAAATAATTGAAGACAAGTCCAAGTTCAATCTCTCACAGTTTAAATCTGTGTTTCATCTTTAGCTTTGTATTTCAGGTCTTGAATGTTTCATTTTCCCTCTTTGACACAGTGCTGATGCGGGATGGGGTTCTGCAAAGACCTTTGTAAATAATATTCATGGGATATACAGTGTCTTTTGTTCAGAAACAAAGTGGGGTCCTCATTACTGTTATCAAATGTCACATTATTATTCAGCAGCTGGGCAGTTCACCAGAAATGCACTTTATTTCTTGGCTTTCCAGCTGTGCAAGCAGCAGCTCTGCTGCAGGCGGATCGGTGGGAGCTGCTGCCTCGCTGCAGGAAACGCCAGGTCAGGTTTGCAGCCTTCAAAAACCACCAGAACCTGCACAGTGCGTTGCCACCAAAGCCCAGCAGTGACTCTGGGCAAACCCTGACTGAGCAGAGGGTTTCACTTCTCCTCTGTGGGCTGTGACAGCGATCACGAGTGGGCTCAGCGCCCCCGTGGCCCAGCACCACGCTGGGGGAGCCAGTGAAAAGCCTTGCTTTGACCAGCAGAAGGGGCTGGCAGGTGACCAGTTCAGCTGTCACTGGCTGCCCCAGACTCTGCAGATTGAGACAAGTGACACATTCCCTTCCCTTGCAGTGCTGGAGGCTGCAGGGCCTGGCAGTGGTGTCCCAGGGCAGCTGCACCGGGAGCTCCACACTGCCCGCCAGGACTGCTTTGTTCAGGCGGCAGGAAACTGCTGCAGCCACTTTTTAAATAACATTCACACATTTCTGCATGGAGGAGGGATCTTTACCATGTTCAGGTGTAATTTTCACATTGCTCTGTAAACTGCTCTGTGGGCTATCAGGTCTGGGTATCTTGGTGTTTCCCCAGAACAAGTCAGGCTGGAGATGGAGCTGATTACTGCTAGAACTGTAACTATAATGTCAAATTTTATTCAGATAAGGAAGTTATCCTCCCCACACACACACACCTGCTTCTTTTTCTTTTGATCTCCACAGAATCTCACAACAGGTGGGGTTGGAAGGGACCTCTGGGGAACATCTAGTGCACCCCCTGTTAACCTGCCTTATTAATTTTTTATTCCATCTGGGATACCTACAGAGCCAGAAAGAAGCAGCAACATCAAGTACATGAATAAGCTTTGCTCTTTCCTGATCCTATTTATTTTCACTGCCTTGCTCCATTTTCTAATCACCATTCTTCATCTCCCAAGATAATTTTTTTCTTTCTATTCCCCCCCATGCCATTATTTCTTCTATATATTTTAACACTCTTCTTGAGCTACTAATTTTTCCCAAATACTCAAGCTGCTCTCTCGAAGGTCAGCATCTCATCCATGCTCTTTCTACCCTTCAGTGCAGTTTTCAGTTCCCTCTGTCCTGTGTTGGAACCATTTAACAGCCACTCTCATACCTGCCACCAGAGCTTGTCCAGGCAAGATCCCCATGTCTGCATTCAGCTGCTCACCCCTACTGCTTCAGTCTGGCTTTTGTGTTTGTCCTGGTGACTAAATTGGCATCTCCTTAGTCTCCTCAAGCCAGTATGCAGTGGCACTACACTTTATTTTTCTATAAAAATGCAGTATGAATATGTAAAGTTGTGCCACCTTTGTGGTGACATAAAGGATGTAGAAATCATTGTGCCTGTTCCTCTCTTTTCCTGTCTTTCTTCTGTCTTTTCATTTTTCTCTGAACTGACCATAACTGAAACTTCCACTGCTTGGTGTAAAATCTCCTTCAAAGAAGACTCCTGCACCTTTTTCAGGGTCTGTAGGCAGGAGGCCACCCCTGCAGATAATTCTGGGGACCAGGAACTTCACCTGCACAAGTACAATGGAGAAATAATTGAATAGCAGAGCTCACCAAGTGATGTACTTTTTCCCTCTGCCAAAAAATAATAACAAAATGCACTCTTGTCCAAAAGATGTCACCACTAGCCACTCTGAGAACTTTGAGCAAAGCTGTTCTTTTCTGTGGAGGGGAGATGAGGAGCAGCCTGCAGTGGTTCAGCTGCATCCCAATATCTGCCTGTGCCCATGGGAGGCACTGGGGCTGTTCCCTTCACAGAGGAGACAAACACCTTCTGAGCTGCCATGACCTCAGACTCCAGCAGTCCCCCCTCCCTTAAGGGACACTCTGCTCTCTAACCAGTGTAACTCATATTTTAGACCTTAAATTGCAAGCTGATTATACAATGAAGTATAACTTTGTAATGCCTGGCCAGTTTAAGAAGCTCAGCAACACAATATTAAGTAATAATTACATGGGACAAAATTACTTTCTGAAACACAATGCCAAAGAAGTTCCTTTAAAAAAGTACTATGTAATATTTCTCTTTTTTTATTTTGTGGGAATGGGAATGTACATAAAAAGTACTCAATGAAAAGTCAGGCTTCTTTTAGCCAGGATCTTTTTTTACCTGTACCATTGCCAAGCTATGAAAGGATCCTGTCCTGCTCTTTGCTGCATTAGAGCTTTCTGCACCCAGATATTCCTCCATAGTAAAGCTGGCAACAGTCACACCAACCTCTCATCAGCAGCACGGGAACAACTCAGACTCTGAGCTGCTGTCAGTGCCGAGGATGTAACCCCAGTGGGGGGAAGAAAAACACCCTGTGTAAACACAAATGGATAGAACTTATAAAACACTATTAACTTTTAGTTTCTCCCAGAAGCTGCAGTGCTTTCTGAAAGTGCTAGAAATGAACTTGCAACTGCATTGAGCCTTCACAAACTTCCTCTCTTAGCTGCCTGTTTTTTAGCATAGACACAGAGTATTAGAAAAACAACAAGGTCCCTTTGCTTGACCTTTCTCTGAAATCACCCTTAAACACACAGCTGCAGGAAAAGAGGTGCAGAACAAGTGTGATGTGCAGTGGAACGTTTTACAGTCTTCAGAGGGGTCAGGTTGTATTCTGAAGGTTGCTTTTGAGTTTTAAAGCAACTTTCACATTGACAGATGTTTGTCTCAAAGACTTGAAGTCTGGAAAAGTAAGTAGGTAGGTATCATTATTTCTGGATACACACTGGCACTTCAGTGTGTGTATTGTGGGAGGAGAGGTATATTTTTTAGATTTCCAACTTTTAAGGTAACATCAAATGCTTGAATTAGTGGCAGTGCAATTAAATGGTCACACAAGGTAACAAGATAACTACTCAGTTTTATAATTCAGAAAAGACAGTAGTAGATGATAGCCAGTATTGCTCCAGGAGTCCATGCACTCCACATGTCAGAAGGGCAAAGGAGCTCTACACAAAAAAGAAATGAGAAACCATCAAAACCCTACAATTTGTGGGCTCTTGCATTACATAGGGCTGTCCCCAAGCTACTGAGTAGGTTTGGCACTGAAATCCATGTCAGGGCTGCAAAGAGAGGCAAGAAAGAACCATCCCTGTAGCTATCACCTGGCAGAGCCCTTGGGCACCTCCTTCCCTTTGTTTCTCTTGCTCTTTCTTTGCCTCTCTCCCCTTCCTGCACCTTCTACACTTCCCCCAAGGAAGGCTGTAGCATCTAAAAACACCACCCTTCAAACCTTCATCCTCAAAATCTGGTTCACTATTTTATAGATGGGTTTTTCACATAAAATCCTCCTTGGGCCTCCTCAGTCCCTGAGTGCCCCCAAAATGAGGACTGACGCTTAACTGGAGAGCAGTTATGACTTCAGGTCAGAGTCTTTCCCCTTTACTAATAGAATCAATAATCTGTTGCAATCAAGGGACTTCTTGTGAATCCAGGGTGCCTTTTTTTACTGTGCCTTGACGTGCACCTCCCCTGCACAACGGGACGGGCTGGACATCCCCCTCTCAGGGGATGGTGGGAATACAGAAACTGTCCTTCAGGGCTGAGGAACAGGCAGCAGGACACTGCTGTGACCTACCAGTGATGGAGGGGTTTGTTTGAACAAGTAACTGCCTGATAACCAGATTTTAAAATGAACAATATTTCCCCAGCTTCTCTGGATCAGACCAAATCAGAAAGTTGAAATGACTGATCTTTCTGTGTCTTCAGCAGCTTACCTGGCACAGAGGCAGGAATCCCACTGGCACACAGCACACTGGAGCAGGAGCTCCTTGGCTTTTTCTTGCCACAAAAGAAGCTTCTGTTTGCACCCTGAGCTGTGTTACAGCAGGACTTGGGCTCCTGTTCCAACCCACGTCCGGGTGAGGGGGAGACAGTGGGAACCTTGACTTGCACAAATTCCCATAAAGCTGATGATAAAAGAGCTCAAAGGCTCTGCCTTTCACCTCCCCACTTTCTGACAGGAAAACTCCTTTCTCTGTACAAAGGCAGGCAGAGCACAGGACTTACTGTATCAAACAGAATCGAGATCAAAGGGATCTCAGCTGTGCACCATCAACTTACATATCTCAGATTTGCCTCTCTGCCTCCCCTTGCTGCTGCAGTGTGATGGATTATTTAACACTGCATTTAATCCTTTCATAAGAGATTACCAGGTTTAGTTCAGGTCTAACGTTCTGCCATTGAAAGGACTTTGGTAGGTGGGACCTGTCCTGAACACCTCCTCCCTGCTGCTGTTCCTCCCCATCACACACTTCTCTTCAGCCACAAAAGGGAGATATTTTTTCAACACCAGAACAAGAAAAAATGTCCTGTGTACATGGTGATTTCTTTTTAATCCAAGAACACATTAAACCATGCCTAAATTATGTTCCACAAATGCAGGTGAAGCAGATTCACAAAGTCCAGTCTTTGTTCTTGGGGAAGCGGGGGGAAGAGAGCAGGTGTGATAGGAAGGAGGAAGAAATCCTCCCTCCTCTGAGTAGTTTTCAAGCTCTGTTAGATCCACTTCTCTTCAAAGACCACTCACCACTCTCCACTCACTGACAGAAAATACCAGCTGAGGATGAGATACAGTGAATGAGTTCCCTCTGCTGTAGGAAAACCAGAAAAACCTGCCAAGAGGCTGTGTAAGCAATAACCAAAAAATAATAGCATAAACAGCAACAAATAGTGTAAATATGAAGAGGTAAGAGGCCTATACTGCACCAGATCAGCTTCTTAGTGAAACAAGAACAATGCATAGGCGGTTTAAGATAAATATAGTCTCTTACTAAAAATGGCACATCCTCCCTAACTTCACCACCCACTCCTAATGGATCAAAACAATATTCTCCAGCTCTCAGCAGCCTGCTGAAGAACTGACTGCTTTCCCCAAAAAACAGGCTTAGAATAAAGGCTTCTTAATTAATTACATTAAAAAATTATTTCATGGGATTGAACTGCTTAGTTGCCCCCTAAACTTAAACAGGCTCTTTTGGTACATGTATTTGAGTGTTGGCTGACCTCTCCTAGGCATAATTATTAATTAATAATTATTTATAGGAGCCTTATCAGTCAAGTATAATAATGATTTTTTTCTGAGGTCCAGGTGAACACAAGCAAAGAAATCCATTGAGCTGAAATTTAACAAGGCAAATACATTGACTGGCTTTGCAGGAAGCCACACCTGCCTTCAGATATGCCACCTGGGAGAAAATAATACATTTATTTTCAGTCTTGTGTAAGTGGGAAGGTCAGTGTCACAATTTAGAATTTAGAAGTTCAAAAAATCCTTGTGATGGGATGCTCAGACAGTACCCAAAGCATCTCTGAGCACTGGGAAGGTAGGGATTTGTCTCCACGAGGGAAGAGCAGCCCAGGTGCAAACTGGCACATAATACACAAAATGTGTAATTCAGTATCCTGGTTTTGTTACTTTAAGCTGATTTGATGACAACAGCAACCAGTTTCCCTGCAAGGCAGTAAAACAGCAGGGCTGGAGCCTCTTCCTGCAGGTGACCAACTCCCAGTACATCGAGATGTTCTGAAGTTTCTCCCTGGTTCCCTCCCCTCCCACCTTCACCAACAGCAGCTCAAAGTCCAGAAGTGTAGGACAGCACTGGTACTACCTGGTTTAGGTAAAAAATCATTTTTTTAGCCATTTTCCCATTGTGACACTTTCTGTCTTGAACCATAAACTGTGTTCCAAAGGTATTTTAATTGAATGGGAAAAGAAATGCCATTTTTATTATTTTGTAGAGTTAGGAAACATCATGGAAACAAATTTATGGGAGTTATCTATCCTATCTAAAACAGCTTTCTACACTGGAAAACTAGAACCAGAGACTTCCAGACACCACAAAACAATTAATTCTTGGCTCTTCTCTATCCATCATCAGCAGACTTTTTTCTTTCCACTCTAAGGAGATTATAAATGCCGAGTTACTTTGGGCTGTCTGAGCAATGATTTGGGTTTGAAATGAGACCTGTCATAGCTGAAAGCTTAAAGCTCTGCTTGCTTGGCAGAGCCCCACTCTCTTTTCAGAATTATGTTGTCAGAACTGTTTACAATCCAGAGCAAATCACTGACTCAGAGAGGTGCAGATCCGCCCAGCGCTCCGGAAAACCGATTTCACACGCCTGGAAATAAACACCATTACTTGAGATTTATTCCATGCTGAACAAGAAAATTCATTTGGCCCAATATAAAAAAAAAACCAAACCAGTAAGAAGCAAAGCAATGCCTTCAGCAGCAGCACTGACAGAAACACACAGGGAAAACAACCCTTCTGAGCTGCTCAGCCACCCACAGCTCTGCTATTCCAGGCCAATAACGACGAGTTTTCCCTCTACTCCAGGTGCTGTCATTTATCATCTTTATCTGCTATATTGCATCTCTAGCAGCTTCTTTCATGATGGCACCACTCCTAGAGTTTCTGCTGGCACTGTTTCTTTTTTATGCCTACGCCTCCAAGCTCAATGAGAAGTTTAAAGGACTCTACTGGCCTTTGACGGTAAGTGGAATGTGCAGCACAAACCCCCAGACTGAACTGGGCAGGGTTGCAGGAGGAAAAGGGACTGCACAGGAGTTTAGGGTCACTGTTAACAAGTTCACCCCCTTATTAGAAACTTGTCTGTGTTGCCTCTCGTCCAGCAGGTCCCCCAGCACTCTTTGAACCGTGCTGTACTGTACACTATAGCTTGTTCTGGTGCTGACACAAAGCTTGGCTTTATCAAAGCACAGAATTTATACCTGATTCCAGGCACGTGGCTTAGGGCTGGATCTTCAGAGGCAGCATCAGCCTAAGTCAGCCTGACCACTGCTGGGGGCTCCTCACCATTGCCACCCTGACCAGCAGGGACACAGCTGTGCTGTTAGTGAGGGACAGACTTTACTGGGATGGTTTTAAATTCTCAGCAAGTGCTGCAGAGGGGCAGAGTCATACCACAAACACAGCTGCTTCTGGAAAGGGGGAGCCCTGCAGCTCCTGCCCATTCCTGCCCACACAGGAGCCCAGTGCTGGGGCTGCAGGCAATCCTGGCCACTGGATGTCCCTGCTGCCTCAGACACTGCACGGGGAGCAGCTGTCTAGCAGTACAAATACTGCCAAAAACCCTGCTAATCTAATCAATCTGGAGTCTCTCTTGGTACCAGCAATAGTTCATCACAGTGAGATCTAAACTAGAGCTCTCAGTGCATAAAAACGATGTGAGTGAGGCCCTTGTGGGTAAAGCGGCATCAGTGGCTTTGACACTGCACAGTTTTCACTTGGTAATCTCAGTTCCATCATTTTCTCATTTTCTACACCCATCTGATTCCAGAACTAAGACAAAAAAGGCACTCGTGTGTTTATTGTGGCCGTTACCTTAATATACTGCAGCCACAGAATGTAGATAATTGACCCTGTCCTGACTTCAGAAGAGTCAAGTTGCTTGTAGGATTTGTGTTCTGAGACATCATCCATCTGTTCTGAAAGGGCAGAAGAGCTAATTGTGAACAGAGCTCAAGTGCAGCTCCCACGATTTGCACATCCCTGGGAATCACAGCTCTATTTAACACCCACTTCAGAGACATCCCTGCTGGTGTCCCAGGGCATGGCCCTGCCCTGCAGAGCCACAGCAGCACCTATCCCAGTGATCACAACAGGCACTTGGGCAGGCTGCTGGAGTCACAACAACATGCTGAGCATAAACCATTTCACTAAACAAAGTGGTTAATTCCTGACTGAGGAGTTCCTACAGACAGATCATCATATAGCCCTATATCCATGTAGGGACAAGCACCCACCTGTTCCCACAGGAGCTGTAGCCTCCTCCTGAGCCCCTGGTACCACAGGAGTTCTGCTTAAAGATGGGACTTCCAGGCATTTCAGATGGTTCTTTCCTTGCTGTGCTCCAGGCAAATGCCACAGGACAGCCCTTCCCAGCCCGAGGGGTCTGCCCCACACAAGCTAAAAGCAGGAGTCACACAGCAGCTCCAAGAGCAGAAGCTCATGCCAAGATTCCAATCATCCCTTTAGAACATTCATTCCCCAGAGGAGCAGTTCCTGCAGCACAGGGCTGTGCTCACACAGCAGCCCCAGGGTGGTCACTGCTGCAGGAACAGAGGGTTTGAGGGGTCATTTCCCAAAGCATTTCCAGAGGGGTTTGCATGTTGGAGCTCCATGACTAATCTGGGAATGCACCACTGCTTCTTTCACAGGATTTCTTGCGCTGTGTCACTGCTGCCATTATTTACTTTGCCATTTCCATTGCTGCTGTCTCCAAGTACAATGATGGAGCATCTAAAGCAGCAGGGGTGAGTAGACATGAGCTTTCCACTCAAGTATTTTGGTGAACTGCCTGTAGATATAGTTCAGAAACAGTTCAATTTTGACCCCATTGCAAGTAACAGAAGTTTCTACAATTAACTGAGAATTCCTTTGCCCAAAGCAAAGAGGAAATGGTCAGTTATTCAGAAAAATATGTTTTGAATCAATAGTTTTTTCATTGTGACAGTGCTGCTCAGTGTTAACTGTGCTCCTTAGGGAAGGCACCTGTTCTGCTTTTTAATTTCCCCAGATGTACAGGGAAGAGAAACTGTTCCTGCAAAAAGTATCGAGATCCTTGAATGGAGGGAATAATACTAATGATTTTAAAAAGGAATCAAACCTGTAACTGCTAAGGCCAGTCTAAATTAAGTCATTTCAACCTCCTGCCTCCACCTCTCAATTTTACTTGGGATGAGTTGAAACAAGAGCAGTGTCATTTTACCCTCCAGTACAAGGGCTGCCCAGGAGAGAGCCTTTGCCATCAGCATTTTGTGTTCAGAAATACAATCCAGCCTCTGCATCTGCAACCTGACTCTAGGCATCAATAATGGATGCAACATAAATAAAATCTGCATCATAATTTTTAAAGATAGGGAAGAACAATACCCAGTAGTGCTGACCAGGAGCCCTTACCAAACCATCCCCAGTCACACACAGCTCCAACACAGACCTTGTTTTAATCTTTGCCCCTCAATTTAGAGGTGGAGGAGTACAAGTGCATTTACCCCAGAGTGAAACCCAGCCTGTTCTTGGCACTGCTGCTGCTCTGGCTCTGAAGGGGGAACTCCAGAATCATTTTAATCTCAGTCTAGTTCACTCAGCAATAGACAGGTCTCCTTGCAAAGGAGAAATTATTTCCAGAGAAATCAAGGTGATGTCTTGGTGGCACAGAGATGCCCTGGGATGGTGGAGGTGCAGGTTTTGTTCTCCTGCAACTCCCAGCAGAGCTAATGCTCAGAACATGCCCAGAGGGACCCGGGGAAGGGCTAAGGACACATCTGATGACTTCTCAGGCTCCCAAACTAGCTGTAATTTAGCTGAGGCCAATGGGTCACAAGCCATTTCCCTTCCCTGTCTTCATGGAAAGGCACAGGCCAAACCCACCAAGCTCAAGCTTTGAGTTTTTCTTGTGTTGGCTCAGCTCATTTTGCTTTGTCATTGATGGATGTGGCCCGTTGTTAAAGAGAGTGTTCTTTTGCCCTTGTAGGTGTTTGGGTTTGTGGCCACCATCGTGTTTGCCATTGATTTCTACATCACCTTCAATGACCTGGTCAGCTTCCTCAAGCAGGGCAGCTCCGATGCCCCCGAGGGGCACAAGTCAGAAGGTGGGTAAAATTCCCTGGTTTGTCACACGAGCAGGTAATGTGAGACTTTCTTCTCCATTTCACCTTTGTAGGGGAGCAAGAGCACTTAGTTTCTATTCCTGGCTGCCTTGGTTTTCTGTGCCCCAACTGTGCTCAGTTATGAAGCTGCTCAGTCCTTGAATACAACAACTGGAATTTCAGGGACTTACAAAGATAAGGAGCAAGCCAGAATGTGAAGTTTCTCAGAGTTTCACGACATCTAAATTTGAAAGGCCCTAAATCCAGTTATAGAAATTATCAGCAGCACAGACTTTCTTCCCCCATCAAAATATCTTACTGTAAAAACAAGCAAACATCTGCCTTTTTTCCTTGGTAACTTAATAATTAACATCCATTTGTCCACAGTCTTTTATGTCCAATAGTGCTCTTCTCTTTATCATCTCCTTATCATGATTGCCTGTTATGACCAGCTTTGACCATCTGTGGGCAAATGGCCTTGAAATCCCAGGGCCAAACAGCATAAAATCAACAAGATTATTATGAATTTGTTTTCTCTGTCTACTTCAGACAGATCCACTTAGACAAAGATAAAAAGAGGGACCCACTGTTGGGTGTTTAAATCCAATTCAGGTCAAGTCAGGCCAGAGATAGCAGTTTTACAGTACCCAGCAGCCCAAATTGGGCATCATGTCCCTGTGACACTGCTCATTCCACTGACACAGAGGAAAAAGACTGTTCCATGCTTTAAAAAAAAAAAGAAAATAAATCCCCAAACCCAAAACAACAACCCACACAAAACCAAAACCCACAAACCTCCTCAAAACCAAACACCCAAGATGTGTATAGATTCCTAGAAGGTGTACAGTTGCACTAACAGCCTTTTCTAGGGATTTTAGTAGACTGTTAAATGTTTTGCAAGCTTTAGGTCAAAAAGAGAGACCAAAAAAGAAGAATTAAGTGGAACAGATCACAGGAAATAGACTGTTAAGACTAAAAACTGAACTGACCTCAGAAGATGATCAAGTGACAAGGGCACAAAATTAGGGTACAGATTAGATCTAATTTCCCTGGAGATGGAGGCAGAAATACATAAAGCCACATAAACCCACAGCTGTGCAGCCAGGCAGCTCTGGGGGGATGGTGTGACTGTGCAAGGAGGGCTCTGCCCTGACTGTTCCCCCAGCACCAAGCTGGGGCTGAGGCCAGCAGGATGTATCTCTGTTGGGGTCCCCACCACGCCAGAGCTGCTGCTCTGAGGCTCTGCTGGCAGAGCAGGACCCACCCACGGCTCTGGAGGCAGCAGGGGCAGCACAGGCTCCTCCTGTCACACCAACAGCCACCCCCTTCTCTGAGCCAGCCCCTGCTCGGGGGGCTCCAGTGCCCCTCAGCAGCATCCCCCAGCTCCTTTGAAGCACCCTCAGGGTTCCATCCTGTCAGCAGGAATGTCACAGGAGTGTCACTCCCCCAGCCCTTCCTCTGGAGCAGCTCCTGCCGGGAGCAGCAGCGTCTCTCCCAGCCAGAGCTGCAGCAGGTGGGGGGTTCCAGCTCTCATCTCACTCTCATTCCTTGTTTTACCCCTCAGATGAGAACTCTGACTCTGACTCAGACTGAAGAGCCAAACACCAACCAAGCGTGAAGGGAAGATGATCAAGCACTTTCCTCTGCTGAATGCACTGCCAAGTGAAATATCTCCCTTACTGCAGCCTCCGGATCCTCTTTCCACCTCACTGTTCGTGGAATCACCAAGGCATGGACAGGGCAGTGATGTGGAAAAGGAGACTATTCCCAAAGCCATTAGAGACTCTGTCAGAACTAGAGATTCTGCAGTAGCTCAGCCTTTCACAGAGGAGTGTGTCCAAACACAGCTCAGTTCTCCTTTGCCCCTCCTTCCTCAGCCCTACAATGTCCTGAGTAAATGGGAGCAGCATTTTAAATGTGTAATCAGAGCTTTTAACCCGCTTTCTTACTTCCAAATCCTTAACACTTACAGCTTTTGTACTTCTTGACGTACCAAAGAAGAGAGGTTTGAATGCCTCTATTTGTATTTTTCCTTTTAACTAACAGTATTTCTTTCTCTGAAGTCTGAGTATTCCACTCAGAAGCACTGAAGGCCTGGATTACAGTTAACTCAGTACATTTATATCTGCTGCCTATCTGTGACCAGAAGTGACAACTGGAAATCTGCAGCAAGAGCAAACCTCAGTCTGACTGCTGCAGGCAGCTGGCTCATCAAACATTCACAATCACTCTCTTTAAGCTGCTTGGATGGAGTCACATCCCATCTGCTGCCATTTCACCAGCGAGACGAGGCAGGACAGGGGAGCCAGCCTCTTCCCAGCCTCTTCCCAGCCCCTTTCCTGCTGGCTGTGTTTGCACAGCCAGGGAAGGCAGCCTTGCCAACCCAGCAGGATCTGCCCAGTGGAGCCTGCAGGTGTCTGTGCACAGACAGAGCTCTGCTCTGTGCCGGGGGCACTGCTGCTCCCCCAACACCAGCACTGCACTTGGGCCATGGCTTTGCAAAACAGGGAACTGGTTCTGCCACACTTGGGAAACCTGAGCCCCAGGAGGGCAGGGCATCCCCCCCTCTGTGAGAAGGCAAAGAAACCAAGCCCCAAATACAGAAAGTCTGCAATGAGTTCATTTTCCCAGACCCCTTTCCTCAGTGGGAAGGGGGGGGTTGGGTTGGGCTTTTTCCCCTGGAAGGCCAGGATTTATTGTGGTGCTGTAATCCAGGGAAAAAGCCTTCTGAATTTACAAGGTATTTTCACAAGTAGCACAGCCTACCTTGAAATGTTTGTATCCACCTACAGACACATGGTGCTCGGGAAGAGCATGGCATCTCCTTACAGATGGCAGCAGACAGCTCTGTGCCAAAGAAATATGTATATATTTTTAAAAAATTAATATAGTACCAGAACAGGTGGCCTTTACAAAAACTAAAATGAGAGCAGATGGTACTAACAGAGTAAATGAAAAACAGGGATAAAACAATGACAGCAGATTTCCTCTGGAATAAAATCACCACTTGGATTCCAGTTCCCTGGCAGCAGCTGGCTGCTGCCAGCAGCACACGGGACCTCACAGGGAGCAGGGGCTTGGGAAGGTGCTGGTCAGATTGGAGTTGTCCTCAGGCAGCTCCTCCATCTCCTGTTTCCTGACCACTGAGAATAAAAGCAAAACAAGTGGTTAATTCTAAATGTGACAAATCACCTCTACTTTTATAAGAAAGACCTCTCTGGACCTTTTCCTGTATGAAATCCTGTGTTTCTTTCTCTTGTTGTCATATTTGACTGACACACACTGTGACATCAGGGGACCTGGGCTTGTTTTTATACTCATTTTGTATTTCTCTTTTTTTTTAATTAAAACAAAATGTACTGCATGTCACATCTGGAAACTAGTACATGGTTAATATTTAGAAACCACCCTGGATTAAACCTCTTTTCATAGAAATGTTGAGTGTCTTTACTTATTTTAAGACCTGATTTTACTGCCTTGCCTCTGCCCAGCAGAGGGATCAGTGATTTAAGGAACTCCATCACTGTGTGCTGGGGAGGTGGCAGAGCACAGGGGGACCAACCCGAGCTGCTCCCACAGCTCCTGAGGAAAACATCATCTTCGGGGCATAACCATGAAAGAACTGAACCAAGAATTAGTTTCTACATATTGAGACCTTGGGGATACAGAGCTCTCACCTGGCAACTAATAACACTGTAAAAACAGTCCCCTTGGGTTCACCCTTCACACTCACTATAACCCAAAATATACTGAGGTTTTCTGGTCATTTTTTCACCTTGGATCACTCCTAAAGTCAACAGAGGCAGCAAACAAAGTGGCTCATTCGTTCCTTCAGGATTGCTTTACCAGTGAAATGCCTGCCCAGAGAACTCGTTATTGGCTTTTAAGTACTTGATGATTTCATTCATTTCTAAGCAGTTTGCTCCCAGGGTCAAGCACTTGTGTAGGATTCCAGCCTTTTATTTAAAAAGATCTGTTCCCATGACTGAAGTAAAACACAGTTCTGTGTTTTCCAAATATCGTTTCATAAAATTAAATTAAAAATAATTACTTTAAAGGCAATTTTGATGGGGGGAGGTGGGGACTGAGTCAGTCTATTGCCCATTTTCTGCCAGCAATATTGCACCAAGACCAGAGTCTGTGCAGAGCAGAGGACAAATCACCTTGGCTTTTTTGGCTTTTATGTTTGTTTGCTTGTTTTCCTCAACTGACAAGGTCCAAACAGCTCTGGGAGCACTGATTTCTCTGCAGTTTGGGTGTCCTGAGACAAACACAAGCTGCCCCTGCGGTGTGCAGCCCTTCATTAAAGCCTTACTGCAGTGTGCCAGCAGTGGCCTCATCAAACATCTCTTTCCAGAGTTCCACGTGGGAGCCGCTTCCCAAACCCACACAGCCCAGTCCCTGCCTTCCTTACAGCTGCCCCTTGGAATTCCTGACCAGCTCTCAGCAGTGCTCAGAGCTTCCAACACCAACTGTGGAAAAATCGGGGGAGAATCAGTGCCAGACGTTTTATGGTCTGAACACTGAGACAAAGCCACTCACGGGGGACAACGCCCGGCTGGCCCCACAGAGGAGTGGTTCAGACAGTCACACTGGCTGAAGGGCTCTCACCCTCCTTCTCCTCTCAAAAACCTTTTATATTTATCTGTGGACTTGTTCAGTCTTGTGTGGTGGTTTTTGGACAGGTGACATTAAGGAATTCAAGACCTTTCCAAGCAGCTTTTTTAAATTCTGCCTGAACTAAGAGGCTCTGTTGTGCTTTGAGCACTCTGTCCATCACCTCACTTTGTTTTGCTTTTCACCTGATCCTGTCCAAAGTTCTCCAAGTCTTCCATTTCCCAGGGACACAGCCACTCCCAGGACACCCAGTGAAAAGCAGTGTTTGAGAGAAATACTCACCCTGCTCAGGGAGCACAGCCTGTGCCACCCAGTGACCATGGACTGGTGACCACAGACCGACAGTGTGTTCCTGCACCTCCAAAACACCACTGAGCAAACACCCACACTGCTGCTGAGCTGAGCCCAGAGCAGGCAGCCTGCAGGTTAAAAATAATACAGTCAGGCTTCATTCCACATCGGGACCGGGATACAAACTGCCCTGCAAGAGCAAATGCAAGATCTGTATCAGCAAAGTGCACAGCAGCTCCGCCTGGCCATGCTTTGTTCTCCGGAGAGGGAGGAGAATGGATCAAGGAAGCAGAAGACATTTAGGTAAGCACTGAGAAGGTGAATCTTGTAACAAGATGCTCAAGATACCTTTTTGCAGAGAATATTGGTTTCAAAGTCAGGATCTTTAAAAGTCACCGCTCATATAAAGAGGACTGCATCAAAAAATCCTCACAGCAACAGAGATTCCTCCTTACTGGAAGAATTCATAGGACTCAATGTGTTGTAAAACTTCTGGGTCGGATGGTAAAACAATGCTACCCAGAATATTTACAATTTATGTGTGGTTTTGTTTGGGGTTTTAGTTTGGTGTTTTTTAAATAAGTCAATTTTTAAATCTATTTCCTTGAAGAGGAAAATACCGATTCCAGCATAAATTCTGTCCAGGAAACACCTGTGCTTTTATTTTATATATTTTGGACATTTTATATATTCTGTCCAGCACGCTGTGTTAGCCTGATCCATGAATAAGAAATCCATTAGTCTTCCCAGGAGACTGAAGTATTCAAAAGTTAGAGAGAATAAACTTTTTAAAATCTGACAACTGGCAGAGCTGCTCTGGACCAAGGACCCCCAGGGTGATGCCTGTTCTTTTCCACACTTCCACCTGAAGTTTCTTAATTTCTAAGTTATATTGTTACATATATCTCTAAGTAATATTGTTATACTGAGATACTCTCCCCACAGTGGAACCTGCTATTTCAACTAATCCTTCAGAGCTGTTTGCAATTACAGATCTGTCAGTACAGGACCTATCCCTAATCAGTGTTTTGATTGCATCATCCATATTCCCAAATCCTCTCACGATACTCAACCACCTGTGTGTTTCCACCCTCACCTCCAAAGCCCATGAAGACCAAAAATTCCATCAGCATCAAGGCAGAACTTGAAACCCAGAGCCCATGAGGTGTCAGATATTCCCCACTCACTGGGGCATTTCAGCCCTAAAATTCCTCTCCAGTCCCAAACATGCTGCAAAGCACAAGACAGAGCATTCCAGCCCATTGCAATGTCCCAGACAGAGAAATGCTCCCAGAGCAACCCCACCACAACCACTTGAGCAACAAAGGAGTCCGTGTGCTTTCTCTTACATCTGACATCTCATCAAGGGCTCTCATCCATGTTTTTTCATGACCTCCTGCATCCATGAGGTTTTCATGCCCCAGTCCCAACCCCCTCAGCTGGGGTAGCTGTGCTGGATGTTTAACCCCTGTGCTGGAGGTTTAACCCCTGTGCCACTCTCCTGGATGGAAAGTGCATTCAGCAGCTGCCCAAAGTGCATTATCAGCCCATCAACCACAACACTGGCTGCACTGTGGTGCCTTTTGGGGTGGTTTAACCCCAGCAGCCCCCAAGCCCTCACAGCCATTCTCTCACTCACTGGGATCAGGAGAGAATTGCAAGGCTGAAAAGCCGGAAAACTTGTGGCTTGGGATAAAGACAATTTAATGTGGAGCAAAAGCTGTGTGCACAAGCAAAGCAAAACAAGGAATTCATTCCCTGCTTTCCATGGTTGGGCAGGTGTTTCAGCACCTCCAGGAGAGCAGGGCCCCATCCCATGGAACAGTGACTTGGGAAGACAAACTCCATCACTCCAAACTTCCTCCCTTCCTCCTCCTTCCCCCACTTCACACACTGAGCACGATGTCCCATGGTCTGGAATATCCCTGTGGTCAGCTGGGGCCCCCTGTCCTGGCTGTGTCCCCTCTCAGCCTCCCACACACCCCACCCCTCCCCAGCAGGGCCCTACACGGGGCAGGAAAGGCCTTGGCTCTGCTCAGGAATAACAAGAACACCTCTATATCATCAACACAAACCCAAACACAGCCCCACACCAGCCACTGGGAAGAAAAGAACCTCCAGCCCAGCCCAGCACACCTTTACAGATGCAGACAATGCTTTAGTACTTTAATATGTCCATTTATTAAACAGGAAGTCCTTCACAAATGATTCCATACTATATTGATTGGGCTAAGTGTTAGAAAACTACCATTTTCCCTACATACAAAAATACAGACTTTTACCACTATGAAGAATGATCAGAAGAGTACCGTGAAAACCCAAATCTTCCAAGACCAGAAAGAAAAGACAGAAAGACAACTAAAAAAAAAAATTTACAAAAAGTATTGTGCCCATATACAAAAGACTGGGAAACCAAAATGACATTTAAAACTGATAAATACACCATTTAAATTATGCTATAACAGAATGGATTTTAAAAACAGGACTGCTTTCTGTATTGCAAGACATTACAATTCTCCAGCTCGTGTTTTTCATTAGCAGACACCAACAGAAAGAAACACCAACAGACTGAAAAATTGTTACTGGCATAGGAACAAGGTGGAGGTTCTGTTTTCCTGTATTGAGATTGGTCAAGCATCAAGAGAACAACTTTCACACACAGAGCTGGAAGATGCTGCACTTCCACTGGGCACAGAGGGCACAGCTGGAGGCACCACTGTGACAAACAGCTGCTTCACCAACTGGCCAAGTGCTCCTGGAGAACCTCCAGAACTCACCAAAGCAGTGGGAAACCCCCCAGGGCTGTAAATTGTCCCTGTGTGAACATGTGCTAACCTGTGATATCCTGAAGTCCTCGCTCAGGACTTGGTGAGAAAGGGACCCCTGAGCTGCAGCCCCCGAGGCCAAGGGGACCTGCCCAGGGCCAGACACCAGGCAGTGCTGCACGTGCACCCAGATGTGCAGGGAGAGCTGCTGGGACTCCACAGGACAGGTTTTACTGCCACAGCAAAGCACCAAGGGTGTTACACAGCACATCGTGCTCACATGGGAACAGGAACTGCATCCCCTTTGCTCAGGCCAGAAAGTGGAACCTGCTGTCTCAGCTAATCCTTCCGAGCTGTTTGCAATTACAGATCTGTCAGGACAGGACCTACAGCCCTGGCATAACCTTTTGGTCAGGCCTGGATGCTCCTCAGGTGCCATAAACCATGACTTGATAGCAGAAGGAGAATGTTTAGGCTGGGCCTGCAGTGTTTCTGCAGAGGACCCAGAATCAGTCCCAGGGACGGAGACTTCCCACACCGAGCATCTCTCCCAAGCCTCAAGGACAGAATTTGGAGCACCTTCCACCTCCAGCAGCCACGTGCTTGATCTCCATCCCCAGTGCAGCTGAGGGCAGGGCAGGGCAAAGGGACACCCTGGGATCAGATTCCCTGGGAGTGCCCACGGGGAAGGGACGAGCAGCAGCCACGGACTGGGGGTGGTGGGAACAAAGCACAGGGAAGGCAGAGATGCATCAGGGACCCATGGTACAAAAATAGTGCTGACTGGTTTAATAAATTTACATCTCTATTTCTGTGAGTGACAAGTGTTCACACCAGACACGGAAGGCACCCCAGGTGAAGCAGTTTTTCGGTATTTGTTTACAATTCTGTGAAAAGACGTACAAAGTGTCAACTTTCAAATCAAAATCGAGCGTTATAATGAGAAATAAATACATACTTTACTATTTTATTGTGGGTTCCTGAACCCTTACAAACTTCAACATATACAAATAGTTTCAAAATGACACTAACACAGAAGAGAGTAAGTCTAGACAGATATAATGATCAGCTAAGTCATTCGTTATGTCATAAATGTTGTGCCTAAAGTACAGAAATCATTTTAAAATGCAATCGATTGGCCACAATATATAAATCAAAATATTTCCTTACTCCAGAACTGTGATGAATGAGTTAAAGCTGGATGATCTGTAGTGCTAAGGTACACTCTCCCTCCACAATATCCAACAAGTAGAAACCAGTAAACATTCAAGATTAAAGTATAAACAGTAGAAAAATGAAGGTAGCAATTGTTGTAATAAAAGGGTGCCAGAACCACTTAAACCAGTAGACATCAGGACAGATGTAACATTACTAAAAGTATTTAGACAGTACTACTTTTGGGATTAAAAGGTTACCAAAAGTGGTAAATCAGCCTAGTTCAGAGAGGGTGTTTTCTTTCAAACACATGAAGGTTTTAATTAAATATGTCTATTGAGACATTTGTCCAAAACAATACAATACCCTGAAATTTCCTGTACTCCACACAATAGCCTGGGACAGTCAGAAGAGGCAGATGGTCATATTCCATTCTGTTACTCACATCCAGATGTTATTAAAACAGCTGTAGGGACCAGCCCCAACCAAAAAATAAGAAACCCCCCACATACTCTGTTACTACAATCTGGCCACTGCTTTTTGAAATGCTCCTATGTCCTCATCCTGAATCCAAGAAATAGTTTCCATATCCTCCCATATATGCTAACTGGCTTTTTAAAGTTTCACCCATGAAGTCCATGGGTAAAAAAAAAAAAAAAAAAAACCAAAAAAACCCCCATAAAACCTTCATTGTAAACACAAAGCTCTACGTTATAAATATGTCAATCATGGTAACTATGTATATTGTATATAAAATTAAATATCTTCTGTTTGCCAAGTATAATTTAAAAAGGACTATCTGTGGCTAGTTATAAAAAAATATTTATTAACCCATAGAGATTAAAAGGCAATTTAACTAACTCATCTATCCAGCACATATGAAAGAGCTGTACTGGGATTCTGGATTTACCTAATCACATTCCTATGATAAATAGACAACTTTAATTTCTGGGCATATATAAGAACACTTTTGAAACCTGCATATCCCAAAAGAAAATGAGATTGTGTTGATTAAAGGCTATCAGAAATCACAGTGTAAGCAGATTTTTTAAAGATTATTTTTACCATACAATGGTTAAATTATAGACAGATTTAAAAAAGACAACACAAAAAAAAAAAAGAACCAAAACAAGGAAACCCTTTCAGGTTGGCAGCACCACTCTGACTTGGTCAAACAGATCTATCAAGGTGGCCAAGATGCTAAGAGGGAAAATGATATACCAGGAAAAAACTCAGAGATTTCCTGAGTATTTGGTTAAAATGAATTTATACAAAACCACAGAGAGGAATACGGCATCATTTCTACAAAGTACTTTCAAACATCCCTCTGATTTTTGTACTGATTTCAGTACCATTTTTAAATTAAAATCCATGCCCAGGACACCTCTGTCTGCTCAGACAGAGCCCTCCTGAGCAAACACCTCTGATCCAAGGTCTGCCTCTCCTTTAAGAACTGCAGAAGCATCTTTCCTTCTGCTGCTGGGATTTTTATTGTTCAAATATCACTTTGAAAGGACTGGATTGCTAAGAGTCATTCTCATATCTCATATTCCCAATCAGATGGTCCCTACCTTTTCATTTACCCTAAATACCTGCTGAGGATGTTTGGCTCCAGAGCTTCCAGCACAAGAACTGTTCTTTATACTCTTTCATGCACAAAGCTGTTCAGTGTCTCAGCTGAGCAGGACACAGGATATTATTTTCTACACTATCTGAATTGCTATTAAGTTTGGGTTTGGTTTTTAATTATGCCCTAAAAACTTCCTTATTTTAGATTTTTGGTGAGAGTTTTTCCTCACAAAAGAAAACAAGAAGAAATGTTTACAAAGTTCTCATGAGACAAGAAAACAACAGACATAGAACAAGACTAAGGAAGAGGGGGAAAAGGTTGCATCAATAAAACCACATATTGGGTAAGCATTTGCTGTGCCTGCACATGCCCTAAATAGCACAGAGGTGACAAATACCAAATTCATGTAGGGACATTAAAGTTCATGAAAAACTAGTGGTTCATTCCCTCCTAACAGTCCCAATGCAGCCTGGAGCTCTTCAGTTCTGCTGCTGGGATCCACAGCATGGCAAGAACCCCAAGTGTTAGGAAGGGACAACAGTCATGAAAGAAAGAAAACTAAACAATTATCTTAGGGAAGAGTGGAAACTTTCCCTTCCTCTGTGGAATCAACAACGAAACACAGACAAAGGGAAGAACTCTGAGATGCACAGGGCAACACAGGGGACAGAGCCTGGGAAGCAGCACCACACACTGATCCTTTCACTGAAATGCTTTGGAAGAGGCATCTTACAGGTGAAGGATGAGGAGTTGCTTCCAAGGCACAGAGCACTGCTGCTGCTGTGCTTCCCAACACAGAGCCCAGGATGAAACACAGACATGGGAGCTCTGGAGCTGGGACCTTGTCTCACAAAAAAGGCAGAGAGAGAATCTTTAATTCTCTCAACCTCTAAGTGTGTGGCTTCTACCAGAAGTCCTAAACACATGGAGAACACCAGCTCCCTTCCACAATCCCACGGGAATGGAGAACACTTCCCCAGCACAGCCAGCCTCACAAACCAGCAGGAAAGGAAAGAGCCCCAGAGTCACAGGGATGGGGACACTGGGTGCTGCTCCTCCTGACACAGACCCTGCCCAGAGCAACGACAAGGCTGAACAGGAATTGTTATGAAAGCATTGGATCCATGAGGCACCAATGTACAAATCCAGGGAACACGGGGGCAGGAGGAAGGAATCAGCTTTGCTGAGACTCTTCCCTCAGCTCCTGCCTGTGGTTCAGGAATTCCTGGTGCAGCCTTTGCACAGCACAAGGACGTGTGACACACAGCTGAGCCTGACAGAGCTGAGCTGAACACAGAGCAGGAAAGTACAGATTCCTGCAATGCTGTACAACCATTCCTAGGCTCTTGCTCCAGTCAGATCCTATTGTTTAATATTCTGATATCTGTGCATAGGTGGCAAAATTCCCAGTCAGTTCTACACCCAGAAATACAGAGATTCCCTGTCTGAGGGCTGGGTTGGACCAAAGAGGACTGATCTGAACCGCTACAGTCTCAAGCAGCCCGTTCCTACAAGGTTCAACTGTTTAGCTCTGATTTAGTTCTATTTACAGTGGGTTTTGAGTCCCTTTATGGAGATAAACAGCACTTTTAAGGATTAAAAAAATCTATCCCTCTGTGCTAGCAATTATAAGCAAGACTAACTGGCTGAGAGAAGCAATTTAATGTCACTTTTCTAAACAAGTTAAAAAAAAATTAAAACTTTCTATCCTATTTTCTTCTCATAAGATTTTTTGTGATGACTGCAGTTTGGACAACAGTCTTAAAATAGTACCTCTGTGTAAAATTAAGTCAGGGAGGAATGAACCATGTATACATCAAATGATCCTAATATTTCAAATTTAGTTGTCTCTCACAGCTATTTTATTTCCCTTCTATATAATCCAAATAGAAAATAATGTCTCTGCAGAGTAATAAGTGCTTAAGATCTTCTAGAAAGTATATTCTGTACAATACTAAAATCATCTTTGGTCCCAAATATAAAGAAATTACAGATTTACAGTTGCTTTTGTTTTACAAAGTGAATCAGTAATTTTAAAATTAATGCTCTGCTAAGCTCAAGTCATGATGGAAATAATGGCATTTTCAGCTGAAGAAAACATGTAAAAGCCCTCAAAGCCATTCCAGTATATTATAATAGGTGCCCAAGGATTACACTTTATTGGAAGTGTAACTGTACCACTCCTGCACTTGTCACTGCAGCTAAAAGGTAACTGTGACCTCACTCCAAGGAAAACTCAGTGAAGTCATCCCTTTTCTAGGCAAGGAAACGTGCAGGGATTTGAAAGACACCAAATTCCTAAATTTATAGAGGGACAAGGCCTCCCACAGCTCTGCCACAACCAGGATGAGCCCAGGGAGCACAGGGGGGGACCCAGGAATCCTCCATCCCATCACTGCCATCAGCCAGCAAAGGGACAAAAAGCCTTTGCCACACATCCCCCAACTTGTGTTCCTTGATTTCAGGTGGGAGTTCCACTCCAAACACATGGATTTTCTGGAGAACGATATTTTGTATTTAGTAGGTGGTTTGGGTTCACTTTTGGATTTGGTGGGGGATGTTTTGGGTTGTTTTTTTTTGTTTTGTTTGGGGTTTTTTACAGTCCTTATACAAACTGCTTTAATGCCAGTTTACAATTCCAGTCCAGGTATGCTTGTGCTACTTTTAAAAAGGTTCTTTAGGTTTTTTACTGCCAGTTATTAAAAATTGACCAAATCTCTACACACAAACTCTCTACAAAAGTATCTCCAAGCTCTCCTTGCAAACTGTGCCAGGCAGTGCTGACAAACACAGGGCTGGAACAACTCCACTGGCAATAACAAACTCTTACCACTGAACATGGAACTGTCATTTCCTGCTCAAGGAATGCACAGCAACCCTGGTGAGACACCCCCACAATAAAATGCCTCTGTTCTAAACCCAGCACCAGGCTTACAGGATTCAATCTTCTTTTGAACTGACCCCTTTGGCATTAACTTCCAACAAAGCACAATAAAATGTTACTACAGAACTGATAAACCACTGCTCACTAAGAAAATACAAATTTTCTTTAAAACCATCAGTAACTCTGAATTTTAATCTCCATCTTAGCCACCCAAGTGAAATGTATTGCAGATGTCAGTGCACTGAAAATTCAAAGACATCACCTCTGTCACCTTTTTTCCCCACACATCAAGATAAATCTCTGCTCTCAATTTGAACACTGCAGAATTAGGGTCACACCTGTCCCTACCCCAGTTCCCTCCAGCATTAAAAATCCCAGGCACCTCTACTGATCTCCTGGTTGGTGTAACCTGGTTTTCATGGTTAAAACACAACCTATTTCTTAAGGCTCCAGGTACCTGCAGAGTACAGCTACATCAGAACACAGATTCAGGCATACATGGCAGACAGTCACTCAGTCCCACTAATCCCATGGATTTTCATATTCCTCACACCAGAAAGGAATTCAGCTCCAGACATCTCCTCCCCCACAATGTCTTCATGTGACATGCAGGCAGGCAAATGCCAAATAATGAATTACACAGACAAAAACACCAAGCAAAGAAACAGAAAAATATCAAGAGACGTCTTCCTAATAATATTACAGTATTATTAGGAACAGAATTTGAGGTTTAAGTAAAGAAAAATGTAATTCATTCACTGGAAGTACAATCAAAATAAGAAAATTTCAGTTAGGTAAAACTATTTCTAAACAAATCAATACAACCATATTATCTTCCAATTAGCTAAATTCATTTTCCAAAGAAACATTTTGGGGAAAAATCTGCAGAAACATCTACTTCAAAAAAAATGAAATCAGGTTTACCTACTACCAATGGTTTTAATTTTAGAACCACCATCCTTCCAAAAAGAAATATTTCTCTTACATGAATCACGACTTTGCAACCTTAGAAACACTTTATAAGCACATAATTTTTTGCTAGTTCTTGCTTACCCTGGGCTTGAAGAGAAAGCAAGTTCTCTAGCAAGAACTTCTAGAAATGTTGAACCTTAAAATAAAAAAAAAAAAAGGGGGAAAAAAAAAAAAAAAAGCCATAGCTGGAATTAAGTCTATTGGATGACAACCCTTTCTTTCTCTACTGTGTCCTTCAAACCCCTTTTCTCCACCTGTCTCCCATTTTGGAATGAAAAAGAGAACATATCCCACCATTAGCACAGAACCACCTCCTTGCACTGGTGCATCCCAAGGACCCCCAGCAACTGCACACGAGTTCAGAGCTGGCCAGGGGCACACAGGAACTGCAGTGGGCACAGGACCCACCCCAAACACACAGGAACTGCAGTGGGCACAGGACCCACCCCAAACACCAGGAATGCTTTCCAGCTCCTCCAGCCGAGTGTGCCACGGGAGCTCCTGCGGATGGGGCTCTGTGGGGATGGGCAGACACAGTTTGCTGGACAGGGGACGTGGCTGAAGTTATTGCTGTTTGCCCCTCACCTCCTCCTGGGGGTATGAAATCACTTCTGGTGGGTTCCTCTCCCGTGTGAGCCAAGCCAGGCGTGCTGGGGGTGCTGGTCCCGAGTGTTTGCGGCAGACGAAGAACACGGAGCTCCAGAGAGGGAAGGAAACCACTGTGCAGTCAATCCAGAACAGTAACATACTTCAAAACATATATATAAAATATATTATATAAGCTATATAATATATGCATATACATATGTAGAGATCTTGAACGGATCTTCCTTTTGAATGACCATTTCCTGCCTCCAGCCAACAGCTCCTGACCCGACGGCACACACACAGGGCTGGGCATCCTCTGCCACCCTCTGATCTTCCTTTTCCTCCGTAAATACAGAAAAAACCCTTATTCCATGAGGGAGTCAAGCACTTGTTTTCCCTTTGCAGCCCCCCTGGAAGGTCTGTCACGCGTCCAGGCGCTGGATCTCCGGGCGATGAACGACCTCCCTGGACTCTGTCCGAGCACGGATGTAGTCGCTGGTCTGTCGGCTGCTCTGCTGCCTGTTCACTCGCCACTTCCTAACAGCCAGGAACGTGTTCACAGCATACACTGCCATTGCCAGGAAACCAAACACCTACAGCAAGGACAAAGACTTGTCAAAGACGGTTTTTGAGAACAAGAAGAAAAGCAGTTTCCCAACCAAGTCCTCAGAAGTTTAGTTTTCTGCATTATTTGCACTGACAAATCATCACGGCCTGCAAAATTGATGCTTTTCTTCGTCAGTGAACTAGAGAATCTGCCAAAGTGACTAAGATCAAGGATCCCAGGAAACAAAGTTCCCTGACTACCAACATGACAATTAAATCCTGGAGGAAGACCCTCTTGTAAAGGAAGCAGCTCTTCATCCAACAGCTCATTCCTGAGGGTGCACAACAGTGAGGGAACGACAGGAGGTGACCAGTCCAGGCCACTGGCCTGGAGAAGGAGCTACTCTGCAGTTCTTCCTTTATGCTTCTGCAGAGCTGATGTATGATTTTCAAAACCAGGTTTGAAAAGGAAATTAAAAAGCTTGCCATCTCAAGCACAAAATTAACTTGCTTGAACTGACTGCTGTAGATTTAAAACCTTGAAGGGCTTCTATACTCACTCCACAAAACAAAAAATCATCTGTAGTGAGCAAATACTCAGCAAATTATGCGTAAACAACTGCAACTTCTTCTGAATTTTTGGGTCTATCTTTTCCATAGGCTTAAAAAACAGAGCAGGATCATCTAAGCTGGCTATAGAGAAAGAAGCAAGGCCAGTTCAACTGTAAAGTGTTCTCTGCAAGCCACTGTTCTGTTTGTTCTTGCCTCAAGCCTTAAGATAAACAGCTCAAAGGACGTTAATACTCTTAAAATAAGAATTATCTTATAGCAAACTGTAAAATTAGAAGTAAATTGTGATGGCAAAGGCAACAGGTGTATTCAATTAATGAGTAAAAGTTAATCTTTAGTTTTGATATGAGTTAGATATAAAGAAGTTCAAACTCTTACCACAGCAGCAATTTCTGCTCCAGTTTTATGGTTTAAAGCAGCAAGTACTACAGAGGCAATGAAAAAGAAGAAAGTGCTGAGTCCAGTGTTGACCAGATCCTAAAAAAATAAAATCATTAGCATTACTAAATGATGATTCTTGGCTTCCTTTTATTAGAAGTGACAACACAGAAGGGTAGAACAAGAACCAGAGCAATGCCTCCCCACTTTCTATGGAGTTGATCACTTGTACAAAAGAAGGGCAAGATTACTGCCCAGGATCAGTGTGCACTGGGCTGTGACCTGAGACACAAAGCAGCAGGGCAGCCTCTGCACACATCATTCCATCTCTGCTGGGTTCATACTAAAGGACTGGCAGCATAAAGACTGACTAAAGCTGTTCTACCTCAGCTGGCACTGAAGTAACCTGAATGTCAAACTTGAGCACTCCAGGAACTCCTGGTTCTCTCTCACATCAGCACTCAGGGGCTTTTCTACAAATTTTTGAGCCCTTCACTGTACAAACCTGCACACCCTGTGCCATTTCTATGAGTAACAGCTGCCTGTATTGTAAGAATACACAGATCTTTACTATTCACTGCCTAAAACTGATGTTTCAAGCAGACACTTTAGAACATATGCACAGCAACACATTCAGAAAACTCTTGTTTTGCTCCAAGCAGAGAAGAACAACTTGCTACACACAATTCAGTGCTCCACGTGCTGCACATGTCACTGGTGCTCAGGTGATTATGCCACCATGCCTTACATAAAACAGGCTCATTAACAGAAGGAAGAATTCTGAATGGCAGCTCTTAGCACAGTAATAATTATATCATACAAGACTTACCTGATCAGATTTGAGAAAAAAAAAATCAAGGGTTTAAGATAATAGCAGAAACACAGTGGAGATCCATTAGGGAATGTTCAGTGTGTTACTCAGGGCATCCTTCACAAGTTTAAAACATTTGGTCTGGATGGACACTGCACTATCTGCACACTGCCATTAAACTGGGAATACCACTCCCAAACCACAACACAGGACTACCATGGGAATGGAATAACAGGTGAGGTCGGGGTGGAGGAACCAAGAAATGGCAGTTCAGCACAAACATCCTGGAGGAACACGAAATCAGGGAGAAGTGAATATTATCAGAGCCAAAAGGGATGGAAAGAGAACCTGTACACAAGATTGCTGGGCAACTTACAGGCCTGAGTTAAAGAAAAAACCCAAACACACAACAAAACCACACTGAACATGCCAACTCCCACCATAAAATGAAAAAAATCACATTAATTACAATCCAAAGACAAACTGTTCTACTTGACTCCCTTCTCACACATGCAAGGTAGGTTCACTTCCTGATCCTGCTCCTTCACTTACTCATGGTTTTTTATCATTTTAGAAGTCAGGCCAGAAGACTGAAGACAGAAATCTAAACTTACTCCCTGGCTATGAATCCCATGGCTGTGTTCCAGTTACACAGCACAAAGCCTTGGAAAAGCCCAGTGTCAACCATCCACTCCCAAAACACCTGTTTTTCCAGCCATGATCAGACAATGCTTTAGAAAGTAAGTGCAAAACCTGCAAGTTCCTGGTGCTGTGTTATTCACAGAGAAAACCACTATTTGAGGGTACTGGCTCAGCAACTGCTGGTTATCAAAATTCAGTGTACCTGGGGAATGTGTGAGGCATCACTGGGGCCTGATCCTCACTAAAAGGGGGACTTTCCCAAGGAATCAGAGAGGAATCCCTGCTCATTGCTATTCCAACTCACATGTCCAGATGTCATGAGCCCAGCAAGACCCAACCTGTCTTATCAAACAGTAAAGAAACAAAAGCAAACTGAGGGTCTCAGAAACTCCAACCAACCTTTTATCCCTGTTCAAGCTCACTGAGACAGATGTTATCTAGCACTGAAGACACCAAACCAAATTAGAATCCTATCAACTGGTTATGGCACTTTTAATTATATAACTTCTTGTTTGCAGAGATAAAACCTTTACATAAACAGAGGCATTAGAAAACAAATGTCATTTCACAGTTTCTCCAAGTATCCCCTCTCCAGCTCTGAGCTGATGGCTCTAACTGTGCTCCTGCAGCTGCCAACAAGAGCTGTGGTTCTCATCTCACAAACCTTTTTTCCACTAGAGGGAAAGTCTCACTATACACAACAGATTCAGACTCAACAGTATTCAACGTTTCCATCAAGTCTCTATGTATGTCACCAAGAATTCTGAAACTAAATACTGAGGAGAGGGCAGCTGTGCTCTTCGATAATTAAAAATAATTAATTAGTTCAATTCAGTCAGGCTGTGTATTTTACAACCAAAGTACATTTGGCATCTGCAGGAAGGACCTACAGAATAAAATCCTACGAAAAAATACCTCAGAACTTAGTAATTACAGTAGGCAAGCATCTTGAGATGTGTTGCCATGACCAAAAAAGGGGGAAAAAAGCACTTTGTCCACTCCTTTGGAGTGACATGATCAGACACTCCTCATGACACGAGGAGTGTACAGTGGTAATCTCCCCTTTGCAAGGGATACTGGAATACTGAGTCCTGCTCCAGTATCCACAGTTTTAAAAGAATGTTGAAAAATTGGACAGAGTGCAGAGAAAAGCCACAGAAGTTATTCGAAAGGAGGAGAAAATTTCTCACAATTTCAAAAGAAAATATGTGAATGTTGAGTATTTGAATGTTAAAGGAAGAATCCAGTGTTCAAATAATCAAAAAATACGAGTTGTTTTCAAAGCTTAACATCAAACAGCACAACAAAATTAACAGCATAAAAAAATTAAGAGCTGCAAAGTTAAGGCACAAGTCATGTTCAAAATGAAGTGAGTTTTAATTTAAGGGAGCAAACCAACAGAACAAGTAGCCAAAGACGTGCTTAATATTCTATCTTTTCACTTCTAATCCAGACTGTGCTTTTTCAGAGCCACATTTTGGACTTCCTTAGTATCATATTTAAAGGCCAAGTGGATGACACATAATGCTGCATGATTTATGAGCTCAGATATGTTTATTAATTAACCCTAATGACCTCTAACTTTTTGAGTCTGTCGGCCTGATCACCTTTCCAAAGCATGAGCAAGATGATCAGGCCTCCCCACAACACAACACACATTGTGACCCATCTCCAGGCTACAAACTGACCTGAAGGCTTCTCTGAGAAGTCTGAGATACTGCAGAATATAAAATATATAAAATACTGAATATAAAATGCTTTTTCTAATGTACTTTGATATAAGTACATTAGAAACTTGTCATCATCACTGGCATTGTGTTTGATGGTACTTTTTACATAAGAATAAAGTTTGTCCTTGCAAAAAATTCAACAATGCAAATCTAAAGAACTGATCTTGAGGCTCCAATTTATTCATATCTGCAACTCCATTTTTCCTATTAAGGTCAAACCTTTTTAATGCAATTAACAACTGATTCACATTTGCACAATAAGGCTGGTTTCTTAAAAAGCTCAAACCACTACGATCTTTTATATCCACAGATCAGATTGTTTAGAGCTTGAGGAGCAATGACACTTACCAGCAACACTATCCTACAGATATATAATGGGAACATCACAGATGCAAATTTCAGGGGAGGTTTTTAATCCAAAATTTGAGCAGAAAGATAAGAAAAGTTAAAAAAAAACCCACAATGGTTTTGGACAAAGTCAGAGCAGAAACAAAAGAAAACAAACTACAGCAAGAATTCAAGAAGTAAAGGACACTCCTTTTTTCCACGTAAGAGAAAATGAACAATCGTGACAATAAGAAGAATAAACTAATTGAAAAAAGATGAGCTGTTTCAAATCTGGCCACGATGTAGCTGAAGTTCTTGCTATTATATTTATAGACAAAGTAAAACCACATCACAGAGGTAGAAGAATTTCTGCTGAAATTGCAGCAACCTCATGAGACAGTGTGCTGTGCCATGGAACACTGAGCAGAGCTGCCAGCCACAACACAATCAGACCCAGGAGCTGAATCAAAGCCACTCCAGGCTGCTCCTGCTCCCTTTCTCCTGTCCCAAATGATCTCAAAGGAACAACTCACTTGCAAGTCCCAGAATCACAGAATCACCGAGGCTGGAAAAGAGCTGGAGATCATCGAGTCCCATCTGAGTCATTCTGTCCACTCACCAAGGTCCTGTCAGGCCAAAGGAGGGATCCTCGGCCCTATATCTGGTGTCTGTCCCCCTCAGAAGGAGCACAAGGAGAGGAGATGTCATCACTTGTGGATGAAGATGGGCTGATGCCAAGGTAAGTGTTTTATGCTAAAAAACAGGATGCTTTTGTTCTGCTGTAAAGGGGGAAAACTCCATTCTGTGAGTCTGTGGCCATCCTACATTCTTTCATTTTTAGGGATCTGGACAGCTTTGGTTCCTGATCAATGAGGATGGAAAAGAGGAATTGGTGCTAAGAACTTAACAGACCTGAAGAGCCTCATTAGGTAACTTATGAAACCCAAGGCACCTCAGCTTTGAAAGCTTCTGCTCAGCCTTCCAGGTTGGTGCTTCACCAGGAAGGGGCTCTGATGCTCAGAGGCTCCAGTAATACCCACATGCCTTTATCCACAGCTCCCCATGGCTTCACACACACAAACTTTTCAGAAACATTCAATAACAATGCATGCTCTGCCTTTGTATTCTGTATTTCGTGGTGAAATAAGCAACTGGGCACTATTTAAAAGGCAGAAAGTGCCATATTACAACTTGTACACAAAAGTATGTCATTTAAACTGGTGGCTGCTTTTGTCATTTGCCTTCTGAAATCCAAAAGTGTACATTTAGGTGGAGTTTAAAGCAGCTAAATCAATGTAATCTGGAAAAGAAGCCTGCACATTTCAGCAGCCTGATTGTGCCACAAAAGGTGTCCAGGTTATCTTCCACAGGAGAGCCCAAAGTAACATTTCCTTTTAGTTCTCTTTGGGTTTGGTGGTTTGTTTTTCAGTTGGCAGGGGAAGGAAGGGGGAGTGTGGTTATGAATTTTTAATATTTTTTTTTTGTACAATGCCCCTCATTTTTCCTCCAACCACTGCCTCACTTGCAAGGTTGGGGAACTTCCCCCTTGCTTCTATATGAAGTTATCAGGTTGAAGGTCACAAACACACCAATCAGTCCTCTAAACCAATCACTTCTGGTGAAACTCTCACAATTTTGCTCTGAAATCACATTATTAAACACTTTTTGAGTATTTTGCACTTCAATTAAAAATTTAAACATGGTTCCTCGAACAAAAATAAGTCCTAGGTAGAAAGAACCAAATTAACAGTATGAGCATGAATTCCCATCTCCTTTTTTCCTTATTTATTTAGGCTTACCCAGCTGTGGGAGCCTGTGTTAAAGCACAGTAATCCCGAGCAATAATCCAGAGGAAATTAATTTTGGCAATTTTTTAAAATTTATAAAATATGCATTTTTGTCCTCAATAAGTATTGCTATTTTGACAGCAGTAAACAGAGAGGTCAAGAGTGACTTACTTAATTTTTCATTCAACAGCTAAGCAAGCCAAAGCAAGTTGTTTTTTTCAAAACAGAAGGGGAAAAAAATAAACTAAAAATAAAAATCTAAATCCTGATTGTCCTGTGAAGGCCCATGAACTACAGCTTTGTGATTCCACCTTCCAGAGCCAAGGCTGGCAGGAGACACTTTGTCATTCTGGCACCACGGGGAATTCTCTGCCAACTCCTTCAAGTGTCAGTGCTTGCACACAAGGTTTCACTGCTGCAACAACAGCAAAAAACAACCCTGCAGAGATGATGAAATGGGTTCTGAGGCAGCACAAAACACCAGGACTGATCTGTGTGTTCCCATACACACACCTGGGTCCCTGTGCGTCCTCCCTGGCACTGAGTCCAGCCCAACGAGCCCAGTGGAACTCCGATTTTGTGCTGTGCCCACTTTAGGCCTCACTTTTGAGGCTGCTCTAGGCTGAAATGCTCTCTACATTCACACCAAATACACCACCAGAGTTCCAGTGAGTGCTTCAGAAAAAAAGAAAAATGAAAAAACAAAATTAAAAAATCAATGGTAAGAAATCTCTGGGAAGATGTTTTTTTTTCCCCTTACACTCAAATAGTTCATTGCACTGGCTGATCCTGCAGGGCCAGCTCGGCACACAGCTTGGCTGCCACTTCTTAAGCTCTCCCTGCAGATCAGATGAGATTCAAAGAGTGAATTTTAGAGAGAACAGATCATTTAGCCAAAGCCAAAATTACATCAAACGTTCAGTTTTTAGTTACTAGCTGAGTAACTGGTTAAGCAGGAGCCTCTGCTGTGCTGTGCTCTCCATTCCCCTGACCCCTGTCTCCCTGCAGAATAGGCTCCCTTTGAGCATCAAGGAAATGGAAATTTCCACTGACAGGTTCCCCAGCTTTTGCATTTTTGCATAACATTGACAGTGCTGCACAACACAGACAAGTGACTGTTCTTTCATCTTCCTGAACAAACCAGCCTCTTTCCAACATACCCAAGCAAGGTTCTTTTCTGGCCCCAGCATCTCCAGGTTTCTTGCATGTTTGCCTCAGGAAAACAGGAAAATCGCTGGCAAGTCTCTAATTAGGATCAAAACAATCTCTCTTCCCCAAATGGCTAAAAATATGTGTTTAAAAAAAAATAGCCTGTCTATTAGAGGATCATATACAGATCCATGTTTTCATTCCAACAGTGGGCATCAGGCAATATCCACAAGGCATCAGAAAGAATTCTAATTTTACTCAGCTTTTAAAGGAAACAATCCTGTGTTGGACAATGGCAGTTGATGGCCACATACTTTCTAATATGTAGGACCATTTGAAAGCAAATAGTTTCAAATGGTTCCTAGGAGTAAGTGCTGTTGCAAAAGAAATAAGTGTTCCTAAATTCAAGACTATTAAATTCCTTCAGGCACTGTAACAGCCTCTTCTCACACAGCTTCTAAAAGCAACATTTGAGACTTTCCATTACAAAGTCAAATATATTTTTAAAAGCATGTATGTTGATGAATTTATACACAAGCAGGAGTGACTTCCTCCTAAAGCATTCAAAGTCTTGTTCAGAAAGCAACTCCTGCAGTAACTGTGCCACAGACAGAGGTTGCAAATTTATAAAAGTAACCATCAAACACAGGAAAGGAATATATATTGCCAGAAGCAAATGTATGAATATAGGTCTAAATTGTAAAGAATAAAATGCCAAAATAAGTAAAAACAAACAAACAAAAAATCAGTCACAACCCTACATTCTTAAATTTCCTACTAACTTGGCCGAAGTGATCTCCCACAGCAGCCTTTGAGCTCACATTCCGTGTGTTCAACAGCAGAGCTGCTGCAGAATCACAGAATGGTCCTTAATCCTTCTGATTAATGAAGATATTCCTTCACTCTGGCAGAGTAACAGTCCTGTCACACAAGTGATTGTTAAATCAATAAGAAATACAGGAAGAAGGATGCTCTCATCAGTTACTGGAAGACACAAGCTTCCAGCTCCCTTCTCACTGCTGGTGGACAGCTTTGGTATCATGATGAAAGAAGCATTTCACCTTCACTAGTTCATAAAAGATTGAGACCTGCAAGACTGTGACAATTCCCTTCCACATCCGTGGATCTGGGAATATGAACTAAAGCAAAGGCCTTTGCAGTGTGTTCCATGTGCTCTTTGGGTTGAACTCTGACTGTGCTGCTTAGGCAGAGCATGACCACTGCCCAAAAACCAAAATACTCTTTTAAAACAAAGGGGGAAAAAAAGAAAAAGAAAAACTCCAACTGGTTGGATTTTTAAGCCCTCCTTTCCCTAAAAATCTCCTAACAGAGTGCTATGCAGAAACAGGTAACACCACCTCAAAGTGACAATTCTTGCCTCTCAAGTACCATCAGAAGTCAGAGAGGCTGGAAGGACCTAGCAGTGACACAAAGGGATCTGCTGCATCCTCTGAGGAGAGAGGCCCAGAGCTGCATTTAGGCTGCTGCACTCAAGGATGTCCCACACATTGCCAGATGTGCTGGGCAGTAACTGTGCCACAGGGATCCACAACAGAGCCACAGGTACAGCTACAGAACCGAGGGTGTGAGAAGTCACTGAACATCCAGAGACACAGCTCCAGCTCCTGCATGGACACCACACACCCCACCCCTGGGGGCACATCCAGAGACACAGCTCCAGCTCCTGCATGGACACCAGACACCCCACCCCTGGGGGCACATCCAGAGACACAGCTCCAGCTCCTGCAGGGACACCACACACACCACCCCTGAGGGCACTGAAAAGGTCTTGGTCAAACTCACTTTGCACATAAGCCAGGTATGTATTCCCTGTGGATCCACTCCCATCACACCAGCAAGAACAATATGGGTTTATGGACACTGCTGCACTCACACACACTTGTTCTGCTCCTGAAAATCCTACCAGCATGTCCAGAACTTTTGCCATAAAAGATGGTCTGCAGTAGCTGCTGTGATGCTCATGCACACCCAGGCTGGCAACAGAAACACAGAGCACCTCCTCCCTGCTGCTCTTCAGCTTGGCTGCAAAGGTCTGTGGTGCCAACAGAGGCAGAATGAAAACCAAAAGAACAAGGGCAAGACAACCCAGGAACATTCCAGGGGTTCCACTGGTTTTGCTTTGCAAGCCACCTGGATCTGCCCCACCTACAGCCCCAGCTACAGCTCTCAGTCCATCTGATCTATACACCAAGACTCTTAGGAGTTCATCAATAGATTATGCAGCCCTAGAGCACAAAGGATCATTTAATTTCACATTCCACTCTCATTTTAGACAAGTCATTCAGGCTTAGAAATGAAGCAAACTGCAACATTAATAAATTACATTAAAAAAATTAACCAAAAAAAAAAATCACACAGAAGCCTAAAAACGTCTGAGATGCTAACAGTATTTATATAATTACTGTTAGAAAATAAAACATTGGCACAACTGTATCTATACTGTCCAGAGAAGTTGATATATTGTCCTTGAAGCTGACAGATCTTTTGCTAGAGTGACTTAACATGTTGATTTTGTGACCTGTGTTTATGCAACCCAATCTGAAAGTTTAACTCCTAATACAGCATGAAAATAGAGACTTGTACAACAGGAATGTGCACTGCCAGCAGTTCTCCTCAGCCTCCTCAGATCTGAGAACACATTAGAGCATTGGCAGTCAATGTTTAATAGTCATGTGTGTAAGCAATTCAAAACACCTGATTTTCACAGAAAGCACATCATTTTATACACTCCTGCCCGATGATTGTATTAATCTGTGTAAGAAAATATATGTAGCACATTTGTCCTAATATAAAAAAACCCTAGGTTAAGAGAACAACAGGCTACTGTAAATACAGCATCTGTCAAAGTTAAATAACCACAGGCTGCATTTTTGTCCACTTCATCCACAAAGGGTAATTGCTGGCAGTTGCAGGAAGTTTTTCCTTCCAAAGAGAATCTACCAGAAGTCAATTTTAGTTCTATTTAGTGTAGTTTAATCTTGCTACATTTCAAAGCTCATGCTGCTGTTGGATTCAAAATAAATCTAAGTACAATGCATACTTTACTCAGCACAAAGGACACTCACACAACCTTAAGCAACAGCAAAAAGTAAAGTTCAAAGACCAAACAAGCCAGACTTGCAGCTATTTTTAACAGAGTGAAGTGGAGGAACTTACAGTGAGATTCCAGTTGATCTGTGGTATCCTCGTGTGAAGGTTTAGGCTGAACAAAAGCAGGAGAGCCCCGGTGACCACGAGGGCACTGCAGCTCACAAACTCAAAGAAGTACAGGCCCTCGCAGGGGGAGCATTCCATGATGGTCTCGATGCAGATGAACGCCGTCAGCGCCAAAACCTGGGAAGAAAAACAAGTGGAAAAAAAAATAAATAGATTTCCGCGTTTTGAAAGTAGCCACAAGTATTCCTGAAATTTCCATTGGGAACACGATCAGTTTGCACTCAGGAATGCGTGATTTTAGTTTACAACAGGGCACTGTCTAAGGAGCAGAAACAAAAGCAAATCAGTGCACGACTCTGTGGGTTTGTCCCGTTCAACAAAGGGCATTTTAGCAAAATTAACAAGGAGGCAAAACATCAAAATGGCCAAGACACCCCAAAAAGCAGGAAACTCCTTCAGGCCACTGGCTCAACGTGCAAACAGCACCTCAAACATTTTATTCCATTTTCCACTCGTGATATGCTGTTCCAGAACTGGAAGATGGAATGCATTTGTCTACTGGGCCAACCTCAAGCACAATTACATAATATCAATGTCATGTGATTGTGAAAGACATTTCCATGAAGACATTACTTATAATTCACAACCAGCTGAGATCTAAATCAATTCCAAATAGAACAGATTCAGGATCTCCGCCAGTCTCCAAAAATGCCTGCCTTTTTCAAGTTTATCATCATCAGTATGCTGTATTTCATATAAAAACATGTTTTATCATTCCCTTATACAACAATAAAACAAGCAGCTCACAGAGGAAGGAAAACCTCCTGGGGCTGCAAACACAAACATGTAACTGAGATAATGGTTGGTGACACTAAATTCAGGAGATATCTTGGCAGAGTTGACACATGCAGACTTTGACAAGACAAGAGTTTAATTCACCATTTAGGATAAAATGCAAACTCACTATACTTTAAAAAAGTCTGCCCAGTGGACAAAACTAAACTATATAAAAATAAAACCTCAATATGAGCTACCACTGAGAGCCACCCCAGAGACACCATTAGATCCCCCTGAGAGCACCACAGAGCACACAACTCACACAGTCTGGGTCAGAGTCCTGAAATACAACTGGGAAAGCAAAAACAGTGCCATGGATGGTTAGGGTTTATTGTTTGGGTTTGGGGTTTTTTTTCATTTTCCAGGGCAAGCAAAGAAGTCCTTAAGACTGTTTTGCTCTGGGTTTCAGGACAACCACTCCCACCCACCCACTTACATTTTTCAGAAAGAATTCTCTTCTTGCTCTGCCACAATATTCTAATGAGGCTGGAGAAGTCACTTCAATTTGAGGATGTGAAACAAAAGGAGATGGTTTCCTCAGAGCTAAATATTCCGCAATTTAAATGTTTTGTACAAATAAAAGTTTAAAAGATGATAAAAACCATAATAAAAATCAATTTCTGCTAAATCCTTCTTGGCCAATTTCAATGTATGCTTCATCCATTAGTTTGTCTTTGATTCCTACAACAAAACTAACAAAATGAAGATGGATTTTGAAAGAAGTTACAATTTTTGTCACCAACACCAACAGTAATTCTAATTAAAGCATAATATCCCTCCTGCTTCATTTGCCACATACAGTAGCAAATTTAAGTTGAAAAATGGATTAAAACAAAGCAAAACAATTTTAATAAGAAACCTCACACTTGGTTGGAAAGTCTCTCCTAGCTCACTGGGCACATGCTCATGAGGAGAGCACATGCCATACTAATTTCTGTCAGCTAACAGAGCAGGGCAATTCCCATCAAACAAATTCTGAATGTATACCCAGTGAGTAAACACTTCAGATTTTAATCTTTGACACTGAATAGCTCCAGAAAAAAAGATCATGCAGTGAAATGGAATATTCAGAAAAGCAGAATCAAAGTCAAAGTATGATTTCAGCAATGACACACATACAAAAAAACCTCCTGTTCAGAACACAGCCTGATTTTAAAGTATTAGCATGTAATAATATTAGCATGTAATTAGCATGTAATAATATTAGCATGTAATTAGCATGTCTGTGAACACAAGCCTCATGACTGAAGATGACACTGAATACAATTTTCAAAAGGTAAAGCTCTAAAAATCAATCTTAGCAGTTCCAAGCAGGATCAATGTCATGTATTAATGCTAAATATTAGCCAGCAAAACTTTAACTTTCAGATGTTCCAATATAATAAAGTCTCTATTTTTCTTGCCACTATTTTGGATCTATTATGACACTTGTAAACTTTTTATTCTTTTAGCAGAAATGTTTCTGCAATATTCACTAGAAATACTGTAGGACAAGACCCAACAATAGTAGGTTCATTATCTCAAAACATGAACAGCTCTGAATTGTGCTGCCAACACGAGGCTGTGTTGGCCAAAATCTCTGGCACCCCAGTGGCTGTGCTGGGCAGCTGGAACTCGGCACGTGGAGTCTCTGGTGTTCTGCTGATCAAAGTCCCACCCTGACTCTTCTCCACCCCAGACAGCACTGCTTCTTCAAGGCCAACACACCCATCGTGGCTATCAAAGCTCAAAAAAGATCAAAGGGTTTCTTGCATCCAGCATTAGAAACTAATTATGTGCTGAAGAGGCACTTGGAGCAATGAACTCTAATAATCATGTGATATTTACATATTCCCAGGCTCTGAATTAATAAACTCCAGAGCAATTCTACCTTTAGAGTTCATTTTATCCCTTAAGAAACTATAAACACATTTACCTGTGACACACCCTTGCTGGTTGTGTACACTTAGGTTTGACTTAATTAAACCACTTCTGATGGAAGTAAAGATGTGCCATCAGTTTAACCACATCCAGCAGCACCAGGGGACAGAGGTCTGGGGTCTGTTGCTCTGCTCAGCAGAGGCTGGAAGAAAACCTCAACTCTCCAGTGTCTGCTGGAGATCCTGGCTCCAAACAGAGGTTGTTCTGGAATATGCAGTGACTGACCCTGCACAGAACATTATCACCGAGGGCACTGGCACCTGAACACCTCCTGGCCGGGGGACAGGGAGGGGACAACACTCCCACACACACAGTTTGCTTCTAGCACTTCTGTACTTCAAGTAAGAGTCCAACTAAATGTGTTACTGTTTTTCTTGCAATAAAAATACATCTCACCCCTCTCAAAGATTATCCACCCTGCCAGTGCTACGGTGCTTTCTGTTACCTGCCCATTATTTGTCTGACAAAAAAGCTATGAAAAAAAATGAAATTCAAGTTAACCACTACATCAGAAAAAAGCCACCTTCTCACAGAAACTTCCCTTTTCCTAATCACAATAAAAATCCCAGTCTTCAATACAAAATCCTTTCTCTTTGAAACATCAGGATAATCTTGTTCTCCTACACATTTATGAACTTGCCAGCAGCAGCCTTCCAATTAACTACAAGTAATATGAATCTGCTATTAAAATATACCAGTTCCACTTTCACTGACCATTCCCTCAGAGATGAATCTAACTTTGTTTTTAATAAAGAAGTAAATCACCCTGAACACATGAAATGAAAGTGAAATACATGGAGTTGATTCTACAACCCCACAGCTTACTCAGAGAGCTACAACACTGAAGTGTTGTGTAAATGCTGCCACTTGAGCCAAAGCAGCTTGTCAAAGGTCACAGCCCAGCCAGTGAGCAAGTTCATTGAAAAAAAAAAAAAGAAAAAAAAAGAAAAAAACAATGTGTTAACATTTATTTTCTCGGTATTTTTAAATTTATGGAACAAGTCAATTATGAGACAGGGTACACAGATGAGGCAGTGAATTAACACAGTTCTGCCACCCAGATACCCCTTATGACACGGCCACAGCAGACTGAGGTTGCCCACTGCAGACACACCAAAATTCAGGCTAGGGCTCAGCTCCCCCATTCTGTTTTCTGAGGGATTTCAGTACAGATTCAGTGCTCATTTTCTCCTGTTCTCACACAGATCTTTGTAACTATAATGAAAACACCTTCTTTCTCCCCTATGTTTATCTCCACTCCCTGTCTGACCACCCATCAGTGCCCACCAAACAGACTCATCTACACACAGCTCACATCTCACCAAGGCTCAAAGAACTAAAAAGTCACTTCTCCAGAGCTTCCTACGCTCTTCCCTCTGCAACACCACACATCCAAGATAAAACTGGTGCCACGCTGGCTACACACACTGCCCTGGGAAGAGCAAGGGAGGACCAGGACCCTCCAGCCCCTGGGAAGCCCCCACGCTCCATCCAGAGTGGCACTGCCCCGGGTGACAGGCACAGAGCTACACCAGAGAGACCCCTCCACTGCTAAAGCTCTGCCCTTGCTTTGGAACACTCAAGAAACCAAGATCCAGGATCCTGTGTCTGCCTCCCACCACTGCAGTTCCAACACTAGCTAAAAAAATCAGAAAACCAAAGAAACAGCATCGTATCAGAGCACAGGCCTCAGCCAACAGAACGCTGGCATTTGTCCAACACAGGAGACAAACCCCCCACTTTCACATCACACGTCTTTTCATAGTTCAGAGTGACGAGATTTGACAAGTTTTTCCACAAGCAGAAGTTTCAAGGTTGGTTTACCAAGGAAAAACGAGAAGTTGAATGTGGTGGAGGTCTCCTCTTACATGAATTACTGCTCTCTCCCACAAATAACACAGCTACAGCTTTCTCGGGCCCAGGCAACCAAGCTAGTTTTCTCTGATGGATGAAACAAACCTTTTCATCGGTTTTTCTCCACACCAAATACTTTGGAGAGCTTTCTATTTCACCCCAATTCTTCCAATACCCTGAGATTTGTATAGCACTCTTTTATTACTGTATTTCTCTCTTTAACATTTGCTTTTGGTTTCTCTTCTACTTCCACTCTTCTTGAAGTAACTCCAGTGGATATTGCATCAGAACACAACTTTGTTGTGATGGAAACATCTGCTCACTGCACTGGATGCTCAGCTCCATGCAGAGGCATCCCGGGCTCCCTGCAGTGTCACCTTTGTCCTGAACAAAGAGATGCAGGAGTGTGGTCACCAAAGCAGGACCCCAAAGAACAGGGTAAGCTCAGGATAAGCTGAGCTGGGTGTGCCCAGTGTGTGAGTGCAGCTCCAGCTCTGGGACAGAGCAAACACATCCTGCCCTTCATCCACCACCTCCCACCACCACAGAACCAAAGGCAGAAGGAAAAACCTCCAAGTGGAGGAATAAGGATGAGATGTATTTCCCAATAATGACTTTCTGTGGTTTTAGCCTTGAATAAACTGGCAAATTGTCACTCGGTGTTATGTTTGGGATGTCTGGCACTGCCAAGGTAACTCAGGCACAGTGCAAGGCTCTGGCACTTGTATCAAACAGCACTGAGCCCCCAGTGCAGCTCACTAGGAGAGAAACAGCCCCTCACTGGAAGGGAGGAAGAGACCACAATTTGGGGCCATGGAATTCCTAAAAGAGAGCCTCTACACTGGGATCCAATGTCCTTAAAGTCAGCCACATTAGACTCCTACCATGACTGTATCCATCTAAGCTTTCCTGCAAATTCCCCTGGAGAAGGGCCCTTAATGAAGAAATCATCTGCCCCAGGGCTCTGTAAATGGCTCATATTTACATCACTTTCTTGGCAACACAGGCACATCAGACATAAAACACCATATCTCCCCAAAATGGAGAAAATGTGTTGTGACAGGCACCAACCCTGAAAAAAGAGCTTTTAGGAGGTTGCTAACGGTGTATTTTTCCTGTCAGAATATGCTGTGTTATATTTTTGAAGAAAATAATCAAAGAACTTTGCACTCAAAAAAAAAAGACAGTTCTGCAATGAAAACAAAGTAAAAAATGAGTTTTCCTGTTTATCTAAAACATTACCACAGAAAGCCTTATTGTGTGGTTAAATGACATAATTATGCATGATTTCCAAAAAACCACAAAATGGTCAGCATTTTTTCTGCCTGAAAAACACCCACAGAATTTTAGGAAGAATGTCACACTACCAAGACATTTTTACATCCAGACTGTTTAAATTAATGGTACAGCAGAATACACATGCAGAAAATAGGGAAGGAATACATTGCTTTTACACCACTTAAAGTATCTGAAGACATTGGACTTTCTTGAATTAAAATCGAGATTTATTGTTCTCATTTACTTGGCCCAGCAGTCCCAACTTTCTGCATGAAACCAAGTGGGTCTCATTCCTTGCAAAGCACACGCATTTCCCACATCTAAAACAGCTGGCACAGATATGAGTATTTGGGATCATATGGCTTAAGCACAGTCCTGCTCCTCCTGCAGGAAACCATCCTTTACCCCAAGCAGGAGAATGACTGATTTCCCGCCTGCTCCCAGTCTGCATCCTCAGGACTAAATGAAATGTGCTATTAACTCTGGTAATAGGACTGCAAGGAGCCTTAAATCACAAAGGAGCATTGAACTTTCCTTACAAGATAGTAAGTTTAGGAAAACAAGGCTTACCAGAGAGGGAAGCTTAAGCACCATCCATGATTCAGCACCCTGGATAAACTAAACTGCGCTCTAATGGCACAAATACAACACTGAACAAACCCACAGAAATTCAACCAGGCCTCCCAGTCCAACTCTCATCCAGTTTTGGTGGTGATGGCAGAAGGAACAGCAAAAAATTTGGATTTCAGTTCTTCGTTGCACCTCTGGTGTCTTATATGTAGCTGCAAAGTGTGCATTATTTCTTAGTGCACATTTGGCTGTAACATGGCAAGACATGCAACATGGCACATTAAATATTGTGGAATCCTTACTAAATTAGCTGATCTTTAGCCACCTCCAGCAGTCTTCTACAAGCCTTGAAAGATGCAGCTACTGCCTGTCAATTTAGGCAAAAGACCAATTCTAAACACAGAACATACTGCTGAGCCCAGAAACAGTTTGAGGGCGTACTGGGAGAAAGGGTCCTATTTGGGAATGAGGGTAATCAACACTCAAAGCTCCCACAATGGCATGAGAGTTGTTTTGAAGCACTACGGACACCAAAACCCACGCTTATTCTAAAAACCAAAATAATTACCTGGGCTGAACTGAACAGAAGAGATTCTCAATTGGTTAAAACAGAAATGCATCAATTCTAAAAGTGAGCTTAATCACAGGATCTAGAGCAAAAAAAAAAGCTACAGACACAAGGTGGTGACTTATTTCCTGCCAACTATGCACTAGTGCAGTTTCACTTATTGCTTGGACACACTTATACAACAAACATTCTTATCTGCTAGATAAATGTAAAACCAATTGCACTTCAAATATCATTAAACACATGGTAAGTTTTAACAGAAAAAACATAGTTCTTCCTAACAAAAAAAGCCCAATCAAACAAACAAAATCCAAACAAAAATCTCACTCTGATTGACATGTATTTCAGGTTTTATCCAACAAGCAGATGACCAAAAGAGCTACAGAACAGAATCTAAGGCACATTGCAAGGAGGTATTTGTTTTAGGCACATGACATTTCCTCACAGAATCCTGAGGGTCATTCAAACATACCTTCCAGAGTAGACAAAAAAAGAATGTAACATGCCACCTGTTCCATAAACAAAAGACCACCAGCAGTTAGTTTTTAGCAACCCCACCCTACAGGAAGGTTCATCTGAAGACCATACAGAGCCATCCTTTAAACAAAGGCAAGCAAAACATGCAAAACAAAACTGGTTTCTCCCACCAATTCCTCTCCACAGGAACCTGTGCCTCCAGTCCCCAGAAACTACAATTCATGTGCAGCATAAATCAAAGTATTTTCATAAGCAGCAGGTCCTTCAAGACAATAATGAACAGAATCCCAACATACCCAGTTCCACATTTCTAACTTTCCCATTCATGTGCTGCATGAATCACTTCATTCCTGAGCAACCCAGTGAAATGAAGAGCTCATGAATGGAAAGGTTTACTCTGTATCTACAGTACACTGAATTGTGCCAATGGCACAGCGACTGCTCAGCAGACAACTATAGGAAGCAGATGGTTCTTCCCCCCCTTTTCACCACATCCTGATTTTTGAGGCTTAATCCTCCCATCCATTGTCTCAGTCATTGTGACAGACATCTGCAGGCACAGTGTGTTACAGCCACCTCTAATTCCCAAACACCACGAGCTCATCTGTCCAACAGTGCAAGCCATGGCAGGTTCCTCAGAGGCAGCTGCAGCTCCCAGGGGTCACACCATACAAACAGTGCCCTGGTGTGCTGGTGAAAACCATCATTAAACCCTGCACGTCACACAACAGGGGAAATTCTTAAACAGTAAGACTACCCAGCTCAGTTTCTTCAAGTCCAATTTTAGCACCATTTGATCAGCATTTGCAGCTCATGTTCTTAGACAAGATAGGGGAAAATAGGGCAAAAAACCCATCATGCCTTTGGTGCTGCACTGAATATAATTTTGTATATATTTAGTCATCTGCATCTTCCTCAGCCACTGCTGCAAGTAGTGGGGGCAGAAAGGAGAATAAAACATTTTGCCATTAGTCCCATTTGCTGCTATTCCTACTCGTGCTTTACTACAACAGTAACATGGAGTAAACACTGACTATAGGCAGCAAAATGGGGAATAAATGTTGCTTAACTACTGAGTTCAAGTTGGTAATGAAGGCAGGGGAAAAAACAGCTTCCCTAAAAATCCTTGGCAAGCCTTGTTACTCTTACAGACTGATTTAATCATGTCACTGAAGTCACCAGGTCTGCATCAGCACTTCGGAGTTGGTTGATAACAACTCTGTGGGATGCTCGTGTCCAGGAGAGGTGCCTCCCTGTACAACAGCCAACTTGCCATCCCCAACCTTCCAGCAAGGGTGAAGTGTCCCCTCCAGTCCATTTCCTGGCATCTTCTATTAAATCAAGTTGTTAGAACTCATAACTCACCATATCTTTGCTATTTAACCAAAGTGGGGAGATACAGTGACCCTGTTTTGTCCTGAGGCTGCAGACACATGTTCTGTGTGACACACACGTGCTCTCTGCTGGAACACACAAAGTCACTGAGATTGGGTGGGGATGATTTTGAAATAAAATAATAATAAAAAAAAGCTATTGCTTCATTCATGAGAATTCTCTACTCGGCTCTTAAAAACAGAGAAAAATCAACACTTCTGATCTGGCTTTGTGTTCCCATTCACGTTCACAGCCCAGTCTGTGCTGGAAACCTGGCTAATCAAAACAATATTAAAATACAGGACTGAAAATCTGGTAACAAGTAGTCAGACAAATTAAATAATGTATTAGTTTTAAGAAGTAAATGTGTACTCACACAATTTGTCAAGTACTTGATCTGCACAGCCTCTGAGTTAACAAGCCTATTTGGCTCCTTTAAAAAGCAAAAGTTCTATTTTAACACTATCAGAATCAGTGCATACCCTTTAAAACCCCATTTAATCTCAATTATGAGTAAACATCAAACATCCCACAAATACTAAAACAAGAAAGGAATTTTAATGAGAAAACAATCAAGAACCTAAAGTAGTCCTGAGGAATCCATGGAAGTTTTTCAGGTTTTTGTTGGAAGGAAATGGTGCAAAATGTCCTTGCAATCCCAACGTTCCCAAGATTGCAATCCGAAGGCCCCCTTAGATGCCATGCCTTAAAAGGCAAAAAGAGTCTAGACATGCTGGTAAAACAGAACATTAAAAAAAGAGATGTAGGCCAGCACATGAAACAGCCCTGCCAGCTGTCCCGGGGAATAGTGAAACCTCCAGCCCTGTTTACACACTCTGAGAAGGGAGATACAGCAGGAACCCAACCAAGGGAGAAAGAGCTCCCAAACCCTCATTGCATAACTGCCAACCCACCTACTCGGATTTTATAACTCCACAACAGCTCTGCAGACTGCAAACAAACCGGGCAGGCTGCACACGGGGCTGTAAAAGGTTGTTAACACCACAAAAGCCTCTGCCCTCACCTCCTCATCACTGCTCCCCCTGCACAGCCACCAGGAACTCAGCACCCCAAGGACTCCTGGAACTGCACTTCTCCCAAAATAACTTTAAAATGTTACTAAGCGATAATGGCATATAAAATTTAAGTATTGCAGTGCTTAATAAAAGGTTTAATCTACATTAGATAAAAAGTTTCTAAATGCAACAATTAATTTCTTTTAGGAGAGCATGTAACCAAATAACTGAATTTCTTCACAATATTCAAGTGGCAATTTCAGCTTCTAGCATGAAAATAATTTCCTAAGACAGAAATTACTCGAGCTTATGAAAGACTTGTAGAGCTTAAGCATTTCATAACATTCCCAACCACGCTCGTTGCTTTCCTGCATGAGCATTTCAATTTAAAAATGTACAAAAGTAGAGAAACTTCCTAATATGGAAATGGTTGTAGTCAATTCATAAAGTAATTTGGAAAAAACCTGCCAGACCTGTTCTGAGCAGTGCTGTATCACTGGCACATTTACAGTCTGAAAATAACAACGTTTGGCTTCAGTGGAAGTTCCAGCAGAAGCATCACCATATGCAGCTCCAGACACAGCACAGGACGTGTTTCTACACTGGCCATGGGGATACTGGGCTTTCAAACTGTCCTGTAATTAAAGAAACAACCACAATCCAGTTCAGCTCACCTTCAACCTGAACACTGTCAATGTACACACCAGCTACAGAAAACTTAAAGATGTGTCAAGCGTCAACACCTGAATATCAAGTTACACATTAAAAAAAGTTTAACTGAAACACTTGTCTAGGTAAAAACACTTCTTCCCCAAGCTAAGACATTAAGCACCAGAGCCTCAATTACAATTCATTAAACAGAACAGTCAGAAATCTGACACTCTGAGGTACAGCTTCCAGTTTAATTTGCACTGAGTGAGATTAGAACAGCAGAAGTTCCTCTGCTTTCCTGAACCCACCTTGGGGACAGTTTGGGCTACACCAGCTCTAACACCTCTTTGCCCATAGTCAGTAATATTTCTGACCCATCTTTTCTCTACTCATGATTGTATGTTCTTGCACCTATTCTACAAGTTGGTGTTATCCACCCCTTGCTTCTCTTCTAACCCCATCCTGGAGCTGACGGTCCAAGTTCCAGAGAAACCTAAACATTATTTCCATGGTTTGGAAGCAACTGACTGCACAGATCATCTGAGAATTAGGTGACTGTTGTTTTAAAGGAGAAAGCACTTTTTTAATGCAGCTCTAATAAGTGGCAGAGAGGAACAGCAGCTGACCCACTGTTAAAATGCCTCTTCATTGTGCACCTCATTCTCTTTGTATACAAAATTTCAGTACAACAATATCTGCTGAGGTCTAGGCAGATGTTTCTGAAATGCAATTCTGAGCACAGGATGATGGATGGCTGTTGAAAAGGGTGCAAGTTGATTTGACAAAACTCTCATCAGAAGTCACAGATTCCTCCTATACTGGTAACATTACAAGCAAAACACAACCTCTTAGATTTCTAGTCCTTGTCTACTTATCTCAAGACGATAATTAAACCACTAGGGAGCCTCAACAACAGAGGACATCACCAGAAAGATTACAAGCGATGAAGGAAGTTTTCCAAATATTAACACCATTAGAACTAGATTAGTGTAGTGCATCTATTACCATTACATTGGTTCATAATGGGAGGAAAAAAATACAGCATACTTTGTACAGAAATCATAGAACTTTCTTCTGAAAGCAGAATTTGAAACATTTCACCATCTTAGAGAAAAATTTCTACCAGGAATTTGGAGTTTACTGACAGTAGAACACCAGCCCATGGCCAGATGGTAGTTAAGAGACATCATGAAAGAAACCAAAACCTAATCACCTTTCTGTGGGAAGACAACCACAGTCATTTCTTTAGTTGTACACAGAAACAATAAAAAGCAAAGCCAAACAGAATAATCTCTTCATTCTTCCTTGGCAAATGGCAGGATAAAAATACCACCACACAGCAAAGCAGACCCACAACACTTAAAGAGAAACCTTTCTGAAGGGAAATCATGAGTTTCAGAGACACTGAAGGGACATGGGTTACCTCTAGAGGATTTCTAAGCATATTTGTGCATTACCAATGTGATCCTTTTAATCCTATATTATAACAGCCTTTTTCTAAGGCCAAATGCCAAAGCTCACCTGTATCTGCTGTCACACTCAGCATCATCTTAACAGGCACCTACAAATACCACTGAGAATCAAAGCTCAGTATATGACACACAAAAATCACAAGGATTTCTCACATAAACACACATTTATTGTTTGGAATCTATAAAAGAATAAAAGAAGGATGACACAGTTAATCACAGAATGACTATAAATTACCAATGCAATCCTAGGATGAAAGAGGAGGCTTGAGAAGTGACAATATCATCCACACGGGTAAGACACACCTGAAAGGTCTCCTCCTGCTGAGAAACCATCCCCTCAGTCAGGTGGTGGGGCAAGGAAGGGCATCTCGATGGTCCCAAGAGCAGAGTGCCTCTCACAGCAGAGTCCGAATCACTCTGTCCTGCCTTGTGCAGCAACGTGAAGGCTGAGGGCAAACACTGCTTCCAAGGCTCAAGGAAGTAAGGAGCAGGCATGGAAGTGGCAATGTCAGCACAAGAACAAATATCTATAAATTTGCTAGAACTAAGTTCACACCAAAAACCAGGAAGGTTTCTGTACCTCCAAAGTGCAGAATAAATGGACAAAAGCTAACTGTAAGGTGACACCTGTGGATGAAAAGGGCAGGTACAGGGCTGCCTGGGGCCCAAAGCTGCCCTAGAAGCTCAGACGTCCTGCAGTGCTCTGCCTGCACCAAGAGCTTCACAGCCAGGACCCACTGACTGCCCTGGGCTGACTGAGCACAGACTGTCCCCTCCTGCCCTCTGTCACACACCCAGACCAAACCCCTGCAGCCCAGGTAACACCCCACTGACACAAACCCAAAGCTCACAGCAACCAGTGCAAAAGCAATCTCACTTTACTCACACCGATTCAGTGGCCAGCTGGCACTTCTCTGATTTACAGAATGCACCCAGCTCCCTGCTCCAGCCACCATTCCCAGTCAGGAATCACAATGCTGGGAGACCCAGCGGAATGGAGCAAGGAAGTCAGACATGCCCTACAATGTGACACATCAGACATGGGAGCAAGCTTGGGGGCTCCATCTAACCCTCCCCTCCACACGTGATCAGAGTGAGATGCTGAGCTGAAGGCACCAGAAGGCAGAGATAATTAAATATGAGATTACTGAACACCTCATAGTAGCTTTCAACCAGATTCTACCAGTTAGCAATTAGCTTACTCCTTGGAACATAGATGTTATTACTCTAATTTTCTAATATAATTAACAATGAGAATTCTCAATAGTCTTATAACCCATGTAGAGGTCTATTGCTGGCTTTTGAATTTTGTTTTCTCCATTGCAACAGAACCTGATAGCAAAGAGTTTTACTGTAGTCCTGGCCTCAGCAACCAACTTTTGAATCTGGAAATGTATAATGACAGTAAGCCACAAAACAACTTTTTCCAAGTCTCCACCAATGAAGATGGAACTTTTTATTCTGAAAATTGTGAACATATGAACTGTTATTCCCACCAGATTTCACTCAGCTCAGACTCCTGCCTCCCCTGACAGGCAGTATCATATGCTATAGACAACAGGACGAGAGCAAGCACAGAGTGATCCTTCCCAGGGCACTCAGCAGCAGCTCACAGACCTCCCAGGCTGCAGAATTATCTTCTTTAAAAGGAATCTCAGATGGATTTCTGCAGCATTTGGAGCAAACACTTGCAGACAACAGTGTCTGGGGCTGTCTGAGCCCCAGCAGCCATCACTAACCACCGCATACAGGCTACAGGTTTTCCATCTTCTGCTCCTGCCACCAGGAGGTTGCTCTGTGATGCCACTGCTCCAGTTGAACCACCCCTCACCCCCACCACTGCAGGAACTGGCCAGGACAACCTTCCACATTAACTGGCCCAGCTGTTAAAGGTGATACATGTTACTTTAAATCAAGTGTCTGTGCAAACCTGGCAGGATCCTGGTGAGAACCAATGGGGCTCCCAACAGGATCCTGCCTGGTTTCCTCATAACTCACCTGGTGTCCTCAGGAACAGCCCACCTGCAGCTACAGCTCCCAGAGAAACTGGCAGCAGGGAATACTCTCATGGCTCACCATGGGAATTCCAGTGGGAAATACATCTAGAACCAATTTTAATGACATTAAGACCCTTGAAGGTGCAGAATTACAACAGTCAAGAAAAAAAACAATAATGCATCTAGAAAAGCTGAAGAGAAAACTAAAATGAAGAGAGGGAAAAAAGAAAGCAGGCAATCTCATCTAAAGTGAAACTATTCCCAGCAAAGAGGAGGTACCTGCCAACCAGCCTCTCTTTTGTATGACAGCAATGGGCCCCTCCTGATTTCTCACACAGCAAACACCTTTCTTCAGCAAGACCACTAAGGAAAGGGAGAGACTGTCCTTAGGAAGTTCAAGGGAATGGGGGAAAAGTACTGAAATAAAAGAAATCATTTGAGAATATTCATAGCAAAGTTCCAGTGATATCCATTTGATTATTGTGTAATAGTCTCCATGGGAAGTATTAAAGCCATCAAAAGCATGAGAAACAAATTCATGCCAGAGAGTAATAAGAATAAACTCTAAAGAGCATTCCTGCTCTGCTCCCCAAGGGCAGCTGTCTGCTCTCTCACACCTTCCACAGGGCAAGGTACTACTCCATTTAAATGCTGGAAAGTCAGCTGAGACAGTTTCCCCAAAGGAAAAACACCTCTTTGGTCAGCACACAAGTGGACTGGCTTCTCCCTGATTTTCATTGCTAGTTCAGACTCTCATTAAAATAAAAAGGCACAAAACAAACAGGAGAGCTCCAAGCTACTTTAAGTCTTCCCCATCCTTCATTTCCCTTTGTGTTGCTCACTTCCCACCTGTCCAATGGCCCCCATCAGGTGTCTCAGCCACCCCAGGGCCCTGAACACTCCTCTTCTGAGATGGTCCAACACTCACCATCTTCCTTCAAGCTGCTGCTTTAAAAGAGGCTGCATGCCCAGTTCCAGTAGATCCCAATAAACACACACACAACTATTTCAACACAACAGCAAGATAAGGCAAGAGAGCTCCTTCTCAAAAAGCTCACCCACCTAAATATAACATTTTCAAAAAGAGGGAAAGGGTTCAACACTAAGCTGTTCCACATGGCCCTTTCCCTCAGTGTCCCTCACATTGCTATTCCTGACCACTGGCAGGCACATCCAAGGACTATGAACTGTTCAGCTTGGCCATGAAGAGGAGTAAGAAGCCCTAAATCATAGTTTTCTCAGTCTGCAGACCCAATCTAAACAAAAACCAGAATGCTGTTCAACCTTCCTGGGAGTCAATGGAAAGCAAGGCAAACCAGGCTCAGAAATAACCTGCACAATACTACACATGAAACATTATCATAACCCATTATGCTGGTGCCCCTTTAAAGGACACTTTAGGGCATGTTCTGTTGAAATGTTAATAAATGAGTTTAAACTACTGTCCCCTCCAGCAGCACTTAAATTACTCCATACACCTCAAATGTCATACTGCTTTCCCTCTTGTAACAGCTCCTTTATTTGAACCAATGAAGAAAAATCTACAACAAAATAAAAGAACCCTACACCTATTTTCCTATTTTCAATGACGTGGGTTTTCCCCCATTCCCTGTTCCTTCCACTTTTGACAGTCAAACATGGGCCTCTGGAAGAAGAGCCATCCAAGCCACAATGCCCAAGAGTTATCCTTCACACACAGCACCACTGGCCAGTTTGTGGAAAGCCCTTCAACCCAAGATTAGAACAAACTGCAATGTTTGCCTCGAGCTGATACTTTTGCCTGCCAATCATGTATGTATTTTAAGACAAATCCTGATGCTAAATGAAGCACATGCACTGTAATCTTTCCTGTAACATTCTTTTTACTAGAATATATTTAGAGCCCTTTTATCCCAACCAATACTTGTCTTTTTTTCTTTGTGTGCAACAAAGGGAGTTCCTCCTTGTTCTTAAGAGATAGAGTTCTACACAATGGACTTTGATACATTTTAGTTCCTACACAGTATTTTTGCAAAGGTATTATTAAACATTATAATTAAAATAATTATACTTGGCAAATAAGCAACTGTGGAACGTGCTCCCTCTTCTTTCTTTTCCAGCACTGCTCAGTTTTCTATTGGTTTGCTGCTCTACCAGTCATTACCAGGAATTGGATGGGGCTGCTTTTGAGGACAACTGTGCAGAAACTAAAGGTGTTGAGTTGGTGCACAGGCTTCCACCCTACAGTAGCTAATTTAATTTCTCATTAACTTCTGACCCTCTGGACTCGTCTGCTCCACAGGAACCATGTGCAATAGCTCAGCTCACTTTAATAACAGGGCACAAAACATGACTCAGTTCCCCTGAAGACACTGCTGTGCACTCATTATCTTCCTAACAACGTCCTGGGAGCAGCAAAGTCTTTGTCCAAAGAGAAGAAAACCTCTGTAACTCCAGCACACTGTGCTTTCCCCTTTGTCTTTCCTTACATTACTTAAAAACTTATAAGGTCTACTCCGTGCATCTTTGGAATTTGTTCCAAGCAAGTCAGAGTTTAACAATACAGGATTCACTTACAATCAGTAATTGCTCATTTTAATGACAAGTTTTCAACATGACTTGCCACAGTTATTAGTGTTACTACAAAAAGGATCTGCAGTAGGAACTGAAACAAAAATCCCCAGGGCAGATTATTTCAGTGTATTAGGCAGCACCACCCCAGGATTTCTACCACATGGCCAGTTTTTCACAGTTCAAAGACAGGTAGATGTTGCACAGTGATGACAGATCCTTTGGCTCCAGTCCTGAACACACACAATGCAAACACTGCTGTTCCCTGTTGTTTGACTACTGGGGTAACACGCTCGTTGCTACCACTTGCAGACCATAGATTCTATTCTCCACTGAGGAGATGAGAAGAAAACAAATCACACTTTCAGATCCTGGATTCGACTGGGCATTCATAAAAACTGATCACACATTCATCACCACAGTCCCCTATAACCTTGTGGCACAGCTGAAGCAAGGATATTTTCAATGTGTTTTACACCAAACCTGCATGTGCAAGCTTTGCCTTGTGCTAACCAGCTGTGGTTTTAAATGCTGGAGTTACATGCATGAAATATTAAAATGTTTCTGCCATCACAGTCCTCAAAGAACTCATCCATTTTAAGTTAAAACTGCAAGAAGTTACTTAAAAATTTATTTCAAACTTACTGCCATTTTCACGAAAGACCAGTTTTCAAATATCCCGAACAACATCTTTGTTGATTTGAAAAATATTAACATCAAAGTGACTCGGAAAGCGGATCAGATAAAGGCAAACATCAGCATCAGCACCACGAAAACTGCCGAAACACTTGGGTGTCACTGGACGTTTTGCTGCTGCCAGACCTGCAGGGGCTCCCTCGAACTGACCAGCTCAGGTGTCCCGAAGGACAGGAACGAACACGGCTCACGGCTCATTTCACAATACGAACACGCACGTCTCATGTTCGGGGTTTTTTTAAGGGTTTCTTTCCTTTTACTCGGCGCACTTAAGAGAACTCCAGCCTGTTACGGCAGCAGGGAAGCGAGTGCCGTGTGAGCTCCAAGTGGATCCAGGGACAACCCGCGCCCGCCGCGGGGACCCGGGGACCCTCACCCGGGGACCCTCACCCGGGCAGGGCCGGGAGGTGCCTCCGGACACCGCGACGCCCGTCCACAGTGCGAGAAGGGTCAGTATTTACTGCCGAGAAGTTGCCTCTGCAGTTCCCTGCCCTGTACAACCCCCGTGTAGCACGCCCGTGAGCAGGGGCACACACGGTGTGCGGGGTGTTCCTGCAGCCCGGCCGAGGGGCTGGGCCTGACCCGCACCCCGGGCCTGACCCGCACCCGGACCCGCGGCAGGGCCGGACCGACCTCGGGCAGACCCCGGGCAGACCCCGGGCAGACCCCGGACCGACCCCGGACCGACCCCGGGCAGACCCCGGACCGACCCCGGACCGACCCCGGACCGACCCCGGACCGACCCCGGGCCGACCCCGGGCAGACCCCGGGCAGACCCCGGGCAGACCCCGGGCAGACCCGACCCGCCCGGGCGGGTCCCTGAGGGGAGTTCTCGCATCTCCCCTTCCCGGGGCCCTCCCGCTGCCCGGGCCGTACCCACCACCTCGGGCACCTTCCCCCTGCCCAGGGTGCCCGGCGCCAGGGCCGTACTCACCACCTCGGCCACCTTCATCCTGCCCAGGGTGCCCCGCAGGTAGTCCAGGTCGCAGCGGAGGCCGCCCAGCCCGCGGCGCTGGCTGACGGGCTCGGTGGTGGGCTGGTAGGGGCTGCTGGCGGCCGAGATCATGGAGGCGCTGGACGCCTCGCCGTCGAAGCCCTCCAGGTCCTCGCCGTTCCTCATGGTGCCGGGGCCGCCGGGGCCGCGGGCCCGGCCCAGCGCCGCGCTCAGCTACGGCCGCGGGCGCTGCATGGCCGCCCCGAGCCGGGCCGGGCCGGGCCGAGCGGGGCCGGGCCGGGCGCTGCCGCCGTGCCCCGAGCCGGGCGGGGCGGGGTCCCGGGGCGGCGAGAGCAGCCGAGCGGTGCCCGGGGGTGCCCCGGAGCGGAGCGATGTCCCGGAGCCCTGCCCGCCGCCCCCGCCCCGCCGCTCGGGGGCGCGCCCGGCTCCGCCGGTCCCGGTCCCGCTCCTAATGCCGGTCCCGCTCCAGAGCCCGGTCCCGACCCCACAGCACACCCCGCTCCGAGCGGCGCCGCCGCGGCCGCTCCTCCCCCTGCGCTGAGCGGAAAGGGCGGGCAGAGCCGGCCCGGAGGGCGCGGGGCCGGGCGGGGCCTGAGCTGCGACCGCCCCGCGGGGACCGCACCTGGATCGGGGCCGGGCAGGGACCGCACCTGACCAGAGAACCGGGCAGGGACCGCACCTGGATCGGGGCCGGGCGGGGACCGCACCTGGATCGGGGCCGGGCGGGGACCGCACCTGACCAGAGAACCGGGCAGGGACCGCACCTGGAACGGGAACAGCGACGGCACCGCTCCGGACCGCACCTGACCCGGGAACAGCGACAGGACCGGGGCTGGGGACGGTCCCGGTGTCCGCCCGGCCCTCGGGCACTGCCGGGGCTCTGCAGGCGCTGATGGTGGTGCCGAGGCTGCGAAAGCCAACGCTGCTGGCACACCCGAAATGCACCCGCAGCTCGTCCTGAGCACAGGGCTGAGCTCCGGTCCCAGTGCCGAGCTCCAGTCCCTGCCCCCAGCACAGCCCCGAGCTGCCGTCCCTGCCCTGCCCGGCACTGCCTCTCTCCTACACTGACCCGCACCCGCAGAACTTCCAACAGCGGAAACCTCCAGAGCATTCTTCCACCAGTGTTACCTTTAAATGTTTCTAAATAGTGACGTTTTCCAAGTAAACAGTCTTTAATGGCTCTAAATCACTTTTTGGAGGCACTTTCTCTCTTGCTGTGTCACCACAAATGAGGAGAAATTGCAACATGACCTGGCAGATCCAGGTGAGTGAAATGCAGCTGTGCCACAGACAGAGCTGAAATGAGAGCGCTCGGTGTTGTGTCCTCTGATCTGCCAGGTTATCAGCCAGGTCCCTGCTCCTGTCCATGTCCCTCACAGTCTACACTGTTTTCTCTTCCCCATGACAAGACTTTATCTCTTCTAGCACCTTCCTCTGGCCTCCCAGAAGGAGTCTGTCTTTGGTTCTTCTGTTTTCCATGAACACTCAGATTATCAACGTTGGAACTTTCTTTCCAGTTACCTCTGTGTTACTTCATCTCTCCCTTTCAGTTCTCTTGAAGCTTCTTTAATCCTTCTTTTCATGGGTTCTGCCCCAAACATGTGATTTTTAATTTCAGTATGTGTTTCTTCTTTCCTTTGGCCTCTATATAAAAAGCCCCTAAGGAGTAGGGGCAAGAGGACAGCCTGGGAGAGCACACCAGGGAAAAAGTTGGGGATTTGTTCACCATTCCCAGTCATGGCTTGGTTAACTGGAGACACAGCTGACTGTGCAGCCAACACAAGTCCTTTCACAGCCTCCCTGGTGCTGGAAGAGGCCAATATTCTGAAGCAAGACAAAGAGGAGACATGCCCAAGAAAGGGAAACCATTGCCCTTTGGTGAAGGGTGAGTGGCAGGGAAATAAAAGATAAATAAAATAAAGCATGAGGAAGGCATGGAGAAGGAGGGGTGGTCACATGAAACCAGCCTACCAAGATGAAATCATAAATGTGAGGGGGGAATCCTGCACCGGCACAGGGCTGGCCACGATGGACTAACAGGTTTTACAGTCACTTATTTCAGTTCTTGTATAACTCTGGGGAAATCAGAAGCCCCACAAAGCTCCTCTTCTTGCAGGAAGTATCATTAGTAGGTGGTTGCCACTTCTGAGAGCACCTCTGGGTTATAACTTGTGGCTGCACAGCTGTTTCAGGAACACAGGTATATTTACCTAGAGACATTTAGCATTTGTTTTGAGGTACTGCTGTGGCTCTTGTAGAAAATTATCCTCACCAAAATAAAGAAAACATTTTTTAAACATGCAGTGAATATTATTTTGGTGATTCTTTTGCAGTTCTAACCACAACATATCAGTATGTTCAAAGAGAATCAAAAGGCAGTGTTGCAGGAGGCAAAGGAAGGACAAAGGGAGAGAGGGTTGAGTGATTTAAACAAAAGGCAGGCTGATAAGAGATCTTGATTCTGGGGTTTGGCTCAGCCACTGCCTCCTGCACACCCTTCAGCAAACCTCCTGTTAGCTTGGTTTTCTTCCTTCTCTTCATTTTCTTAGCTTCGTTTTCTTCTTCCTTTCTCATGGAGGACACAAAGTTCAAATGTATTTAAAATCCCCAGAGCAGTTTGAGGGTTCTGGGAAGTGCAGACACACCAAACCCCCTGTTCCTTAGGGAGCCAACTGCCCCGGCAGGGAAGCACAGTGAGTGTTCCCTGTGCTCTCAGGGGTTGTTTGGACACCTGGGAGACTGTCCCAGCTCCCAGAGGAGGCCACGGTGCCCCCTTGGCACCAGGTGGGCACAGTCAGGGACCCTCTAGAGAGGACACAGCTCCAACCTGAGCCAAACCAGGGGCTTCTGGAGTCCTCCTGGATGGGTGGGTGGGCTGGACACACTTGGCAAGGCCTCCAGAGGTTCCTGCCAACATTTAACAAAAGAATCCTTTATACACATTCCTGCCTGATGCGGCACCTTGTCAGCCCTGCAGCACTCCCAGGGAAAAAACCTCTGTGTTTAGTATGTAAATGAAAGTATTGATCCGGTGGAAAGGTCACTGCATTCAGCCAAGGCAGATCCTATCACAAGTTCCTGAGCTCTCCAAGCACAGCCTGGCATTCCACTGTGTGCCTACAGAGACAAGGAAAGTGGGCAACCAGGTCAGTGATCACCACTCCAGACACCACATCGAGCTAATCAGGTCATGGAATTCATCACAGAGGACTTCACATCCAGCTAAATTAGGGCTAAAGAGTGAAAACAAGGCAGAAACAGCAGAGAGGGGGAATCCAAGGATGCTGTTCATAGACACTGTAATTAAATGAGCTGAGATCTGGGTTTTTACTGAATGGTTAGGCCAGCTCTGACAAAAATAAAAATCCCCCATCAGAAAGAATCTCCAGGACAGTGGTCAGAAATGAAAAGCAAGTGGTGATTCAGGTGTAAAAAGAAGTGGAAAGAGAATCATAAGTATTCTCACTGATCAAACTGAACAAAGCAACCCTGAACTCTTAACTTTCATCTCAGCTATTCCTAGAGCCTTTAATAAACAGCTTCTCACAAACTTCTGAACTACTTGTGGGTTCATTTCATTAAGTGTTATTTCCAAGATAAAACTGTGTGATTCTATTCCAGCTGAATAGGAATATCAACTTAATACCAGATTTTTAAAGCTGCATTTATGCAGTTTTAACACACTTAAAAGTATTTTAATGCTTATACATAAAATTTTGTAGATCTGAATGGTGCTTATTAGGAATAGTGTTTCAATGTAGTTAAGAATGTAAAAGGCATTAGAATTCTAACAGGAAAGTTCCATCTGTGCAAGTACCTGAAAAGAGTTGAGAGGTTCTTTAAGAAATGCTCCGGTATTTCCACATGACCTACCAAAGGGAAGGAGCACTGGTCTGCTGCCAAATTCCAAGAGAGCTGAGCAGTGATTAGAGTTTAACTTTGGCATCACACAGGAGGCTTTTTTTCCCCTCGAATTTCTCAATGTAAAAAATGCTGAAGCTCTTTCTCAGCTATTCAGATGGGGGAAAAAAAACCCCCAAACCCCACCCTAAAAAGCTAATAAAGAACTTGCTTTAGGAAAACATCTGGTAGCTTTGAGTGCCTCAGTGCAGTGAATTGTCCCTTTCCACAGTGTGGGAGTGTGGCACGAACACTCAGAGTCTGCAGCCATGGGAAGTGGGCAAAGCATTTTGCTGAGTCAGAGTTAGGAATTAATACAACAAGAATGAGCTGCAAGTTGTGACATGGACTTTAAGAAGAAGGGACACTGTGGGGAATGGTGGGGAGTCGAGCAGTGAGTTCTAACTGTGGCTGGGCAGTGAGAGGGTTCCTGTGTCACCACGTGCCAGCAGCTCCCCAGGACAGCACTGCCCAAGGCACCTCAGAACAGCCTGAGACCTGAACTGCTCAGCCTGGAGTCAGACACGTCCTGCCACGGAGGGGAACAGAAAGGTACTGATGGGAACCTGTGAGAGCTTCTTGCACTGAGCAGGCAGCAGTGCCCCTGCTCACAGCAGTGCCCCTGCTCACAGCACTGCCCTGCTCAGAGGGGCAGGTTTGCCCAGGGCACCTCGGGCACACCTGACACAGCACAGAAAGGGATCCCCGGGCTGGACTCTGGGCAGAGAAGTGCAGCTGCAGTGACCAAAGCTGTCAGTGAGTCTGTTCCTCTCCTCAGCTCCAGGACAGCACTGACCCGTGCACACTGTCAACACCCTCACCTGTATCCCAGCCCTTCTTGGAAAAGAAACAGAGCAGCCCTGGAAGGGCCTGCAGGCCTGGGACACTCGTGTCCCTGATGTTCCAACCCCAGCCCCAGGGGCAGCCTCAGCTCTCCCAGGGACCACAGGCAGAGCTGAACTCACCCCAGGACTGTCCCAAGGACCTGTACAGGCTTGGCTTCACCTTTAAGGGCACAGGCAAAAGTGTCACTCCTGGAACTTCACTATCACTATCAGGAAACAGTATTTCCCCTTCAAAAACAAACCAAAAAGAAAAAAAACAACCCAAACCCCACAAAATCAAGAAAGGCAACACTGCCAGTGTTGTTGTCTCAGAATCAGTGAGACCTTGCCTTGCACACATGACCATGACTTATGTGCTTTTAACAGTGAGCCATTCACAGAGCAACTTATTTTAATTTTTTACTCTAGAATTAAAGACTGACATCTCATTCAGTATCATCTACTGGTTCAGTTTGTCGGCTTTTTTCCCCCCGCCTTCATCATTGATGAAGTAGTCACTGACTCCTTTCACCTTCAAAGACTTTTTAAGGGCATCTGCAATCTGCAAGTGCCAGGGAGGGGTTACCTTGCAGGCACAGCTGGGCTGAAGGGCAGCAGACTTTCTACAGAGCAGTGAGGGGAAACGAATTTCTATGAAAAATAGAAGCAAAACCTCAGATTCTTAAGTGCCAGCAGACCTTTAATGGTGCTGGGAACCAGCCAAGACTGTGAGTTATATTTCTTTTGAAAGAATCCTGTATAATGAAGTACACTGAAAAAATATGCAGAGAGACTGACAGCAGTGTTTATTTTATTCATGGCACTACATTTATTCAGGGAACGGGGAGGGAGGAAAAAAGCCCTGAACCGAGAAAAAAGGTGGTGGTCTTCTAATAATGCCATGAAAACACACAAGCCTAGAGCAGAAGGCCAGAAAACACTGGTTCCCTCTGCCTGGGCAGGGGATGCTGTCCCTGCAACACCCAGGAGTTTTACAGCAGGAGATGGAGCACAGGCTACAACAGGCCTTTGCAGGGAAAGAGCTGGTCTTTCTTTTTTGAGGAGGTGGGAAACTGAGGGGAGGAAGAAAAAATTGTATAAACCATGTTTTATAAGCAAAGTTTTAAAGGTCCCTTAGCAGGCTTTAAAAAAAGATGAAGTACACTCACTACATTCTTTCTTTCCACGGCCGAAACGGGCCAGCGAAAACAACTGACCTCAACTGTTTGAGTCCTGTGTGAGCTGTTACACAAGCCAGGCAGTGCCCTGCACTGCTGCAGGAACTGCACGTGTGAGAGAAGGCCAGTTCATAATTATCCTCCTGAATTTGTTTTCCTTACAGCTAAACTGCAGTTCATTGCTACCATCAGCCAACATAACAGCAGTTCAAAGAATACTCCCTTTTTCAGCACTTAATTTCTCCCTAGGACAGGACTTTGTATTCAGCTAATTTGGCTCATTCTCTCACAGAGTATTTCTTTAGTTACATGGATCTTCTACATGCAAGGACTTTCTTTTTTTCCCCCCTTTTTTTTTTTTTTTAAACAGGAAAAATAATTTCAAGTCTTCCATTCCTGGCTATAAACCCAAGGCAGGCACATGGCCCCAGCTCTCCAAAGCCATCCGCAGCGGAACTAATAAATCCTGATTCCTTGCAGACTTCTGTCTTCTCTTCCCACCTTCCCAGCTCCCCCCTCCCACTGAGCCCACTGCCCCAGCACCCTCCCCAGGGTCCCTTTCCCAGGCTTAGCTCCTATTTATGTCCTCCAACTACTGCTTGAGCAGAAGGAAGCAGTTGCTGCGCCAGGTTCCATGTGTGCAGCCCACAGCTCTGTGTTTGGCCTGTCTCGCTCAGGAACCAGCCAAACTTCCTTGGCAATCCCCACCTAAAGCAGAGGAAATCTTTGGATTTATTGTCTCCACCAAGCCACTCGTTTTCATGCAACTGGGATTAACTCAGCTGTCTGGGAGATCTTCCTCCTCACTGAAGTTGGCCAAAAGATTGCAGTTATTTCTGAGGAGGGAGTAGAGCAGGACAGAGCACAAATGCAAAAGCAGTGGAAACCACGCAAAAAATATTTCAAATGTGACAACGTTCTCTTAATAGATGTGTTGCACTTCTGTTCAGCTAAAAGGTGACTTGGAGAGATCCTGACAGGCTTTTGCTAAGCTGTATTTCAGAGCCTGCCAACTTCTCTGGCAGTTTCTCAGCCAAGCAAATCAGCATCCTAAGACACTGGTCAGAACATCCCAATACAGCTAATTACAGTCTGTTCCTGACAATCCAGTATTGTCCTGGGGCATGTGTGCTTTCCCCAGGAAAATAAACCTGTGTGCAACAATTCAAGTTTACAGCATGAACAAATTCCTGTATTAACTCAGCAGCCCCTGATGTTTCACATGGATTAAAGGCTGATATTCCACTTGCTTGTTCCCAAACCAGCCCATTACAACAGGAACTATCAATCCTTATCAAAGCAAAGCCCAGACTCCATCACTGCCTTACTCACCTGAGCTACAAAGATCCAGTTCTGGGTTTGGCTGGAAGTGCCAGAGCTCTCCCCCAAGGCCCTTTGCCCTTGTTTTGGATTCAAGAGATTTTCTCTGCAGTCAGTGACTGATCTTTCATAAAATGGAATCCTTTCCTACTAAACTCTTCGAGAACATCTGAAAATTTTGAACTCTTCACTTTCTAATAATCTAATAATCTCCAAAGCATCCTCAGTATCCCAAGTCCTTCCTGGATAATCACTTTCCTCATTTGGAAAAGTGAGGTTTTAATTTATGAGGGCAAGACAAGAATTGCTTCTGTCCCATGGGCCATGCAGGGCCAGCACTGCCCTCCAGCCCCTCCACTGAGCCATGAACAGAGGGTGGGTCTGGCCCCTCCATCCATCATCTTTTCCCCTCTGTTCTGTCAATTCCCTCAGTTCCAATGTTGTCATTCCATTCCCTCTCTGGGTTTTGGAATGCTGGCAGACTGGTGAGTGCCAGGCACCTACAATCACATTTCCTTCCCTCAAGAACTTCAATATTCTACTGCACATTCTTGCAAATGCTCACACAAGACTGTTTCCAGCACCTTCTAGTCGGAACCACCTTTCTGGCATATTTCGGGGGATGTTTTTTTGGTTTGAAGCATTAAGCATATCTGAGACAAAGCTGACATTTTTACATGTCCCATAAAGCTACACCGAGTGTTCCACACAAACAAGTACCAACAGTTTCAGGAGGGAATGTTCATATTGAAAACTCAAACACTTCTCAGAGGCAGCTTGTGCTGATCATGCAGGTTTCTTGTGGGCAGATGCAACTAGGTTTTTTTTCAGTGCTGGACTTTGCTATTTCAGTGTCTCAGTTTAATGAGACTGAAGTGTTTTGCTAAGGAGGATGAGTTGTGAGGAAGACCAAGCTCTTCCCTCTAAGCAATTGTAAATCTGAAATTAAGAGGCTCCAATTGAGGAAATATGGAGAAAGAAAAGACAACAGCCCTTTATTAGAGGATATATGTCTGTTGGCAGAACAACAAAAGAACACAAAAACCAACCAACCAACAATCATGGAATCATAGAATTATAGAATCAGCTGTGTTGGAAGGGACCTCTGAGATCATCCAGTCCAACCCTTGATCCAACCCCGCTGTGGTTCCCAGCCCATGGCACTGATGCCACATCCAGTCTCATCTTAAACACCTCCAGGGACAGAGAATCCACCCCCTCCCTGCCCAGCCCATTCCAGTGGCTGAGCACCCTCTCTGGAAAGAATTTCTTCCCAATATCCAACCTAAACCTCCCCTGGCACAG
>NW_016690380.1:206046-234171 GCF_001604755.1 Lepidothrix coronata | reverse complement strand
CCTCAGCCTCTCCTCACAGCACTTGTGCTCCAGTCCCTTCCCCAGCCTCGTTGCTCTCCTCTGGACCTGCTCCAGCCCCTCCATGTCCTTCCTGAGCTGAGGGCCCAGAACTGGACACAGCACTCCAGGGGTGGCCTCACCGGGGCTGAGTCCAGGGCAGGAATCACTGCCCTGCTCCTGCTGCCACACTGTGTGTGAACCACCCTCCCCTCCCCTCTTCCTTTCACAGTGGTGCAGGGGAAAAAAAAAATTCCAAGCTTGGTTTTTCAGAACAAGTAAAGCTGTGACATTCAGCTTCTGTTCTGAAGGACAAACCAATGTCAATTGACACAACCACAAAATTAGGAAGGAAAACAGCTTAACTCATATTAACAAAATTCTTAGAGCTGAATGAAACTGCTTTTTCTTTGGGGAAAAATTCAGCTTTCACTCTGAAAGATACTTAGCTGAAAAAAATAACCTGCCAAACAAGAACTGTCTGGGGAAGCTGACAAGCAATGCTACAGCTTCTCCCAAAGGCACATCCAACAGCGTCACCTCCAGGCACTGATCCCACGCCTGCCACCTTCTGGGCTTGGAATATGTTTTGCTGGAGGTTTCTGGAGCTGAAATAATTGTAATTAAGCATCAGGGAAAGGGGAGTGAGGGATGTTTTTCTTCAGATAAAAAGTTATTACTCACAGTGTTGGGTGTGCCACACGAAGTCTGCAAACAAAGGGAACAGAGAACAGGAATTGCTTCCCTCACAGCCCTCCAGGAACTGAGGCTGTGGCTCCGAATCCCAGACCAGAACAGTGATTCCACAGCCCTTTCAGAGGGCAGCAGTGCCACTTCTCAGCTTGCAGGTTGGGCATCAGTCCTTTCTAACAATGGCAGCACCAGGCTCGTGGCTGCACTGCTGGACTTGCCACAAGAAATGTCTGTGGTGCCAACAGCACCAGCCTTTTTATTCTTTCAAAGCAGAATTCAGATTTTTGGAGATGTGCATGATTTCAAAGCATCCTAACAGACAATTTTACTACCACTTGTACAGAGCTTCATTTGAGGAAGTTCACTCCCTTGAGCTGTTTTAAGCCTTTGGATTTCACTGCTCTCAGTGTGCAAGTCAGGGCTCGGTTCCTTTCACTCTTGCAGAGAGCAGGAATCACACCCTCTCCTGCAGCTCCCATTCCATGGAGAGCTGGTTATGAACTCCCTCCACGGACTGCAGAGATCTCAGGTGTTTGTGGAACCAGAGCCCCGTGGTGGCCCAAAGCAGCAGTTTGGACTGTTGGCTTTGGCAATGATTTGTGCTGGTGTGACCTTCTCCACACCTCCTAAGTGTGAGATAATTCATAATTACACAGGCTGTAGGAGAGCAGGCTGGAATTTTTACGTCAATGCTTCCTTGAAGGGGAAACTGGATTCCAGCAAAACAGTGCTTCTGGAGTTAAACTGCCTCTATCCAATGAACATATTATTTATTTTTAAATTAAAAAGACCAAATAACAGACAAGTTTGGGTTTGGCACTAAATACTGCATTCAGCTCTACACACCCAGACACCCGGAGTCTTGTTCAGGTCATCAGTAACAACCTGATAATCTACAGCCTGTCCCGTGGATGTATTTGAACTACAAAGGCTCAGGAACTGATTATTTTATTCAAGCAAAGGTTCTTACCTGGGAAGTTCATTCTCTAACAAAGCCCTGCCACGCCTGAAAAGCCAGAGAGGTTAATGCAACCATTTGGAACAGAGAGTGAAAGATTCCTCTTGTAAGAGTAGCTTAGAGCCTCCAGAAAGATTTTTCCTCACCAAAACCTTATTATCTCAATTATTTTTTAAAAATGTGGGGACATTTAGCTTTGAAAAAAACCCCAAATTAAAGTTGAACAGCAGCAAAGTAAATCTAGGAGTTGTAAAGGGTGTTCTTCAATCCAATCCACTGTCACCACCTTTCTGAAGGCACTTTCAGCTTCAGCACAACTGAAGATGGAATCTGCATTTGGGTTTCTCCCAAACTAACATCATAGATAATTTGCTTCATATACTCAAAAAACACTTTCTAAAGCCCATCTAAAGGGACTAAAATTAATTCTTCACATTAATGAACTAACTGAAACATAAAACACTATGGCAATTCTAAAGTGGTAGTTATTTCATCGCCTCATAAGGATTCTCTTCTAGAGAAATTGTATTTTAGAAACCAAAAGCTTAGTTTTTCAGAGGCAGGGTGACTGAACAAACAGTAATATCTAGGACTTCAATCTGTGGAGGGGAATGTAGAAGCAACCAGCTGAAGTACCAGTGAGTAAACAAGTAGAATCCTAATTAAACATCTCCCCTTTCTGTGCTTACCAGGAAGCTCTTGCTGAGAGAACACCCAGCTTGGCTACTGGCAGAGAAAAGGAATTTCAACACTCAAGCAATTCACTCCTCAAACTTCTCATGACCTGGACTTTAATCCTGCAAATTTAGGACCAGTGCTGTGTTTGGGAACAGCATTCTACACAATATGTTAGAAGGTTCACTTTTGAAGCTGGTAAAATATCCAACTGTTTCCCCATTGCCATGAAACCCATTCCTTTGCATCCAAAGCAGTTGTGCTGGCAGAGCTGTGGGGTGTGAGCTGTCAGGACACATCTCTGCTTCCCTGACACGGGACACAGCCTCTGAACTCCTTGGGTTTCCCTGGAGTGAGTCCTGCCCTGGCCAGGGCTGGTACCAACCCCCAGCACAGGAAGCTGTTACTGAGGGGCACAACTGCACAAACCAACTTACTGCTCCTGTTCTCAGGGCTCCCACATTATGCTCCATATATCCAGATTCTGCTCCCACAGAAACAGCTCCAGAAGGGGGATCTTACAAACAACACCAAAGAAGAACATAAAGCAGTCTGGATTCATGTTTATTGAAGCCAGTAATTAAAGACGTCCTCGCTTTGCCAGCACTAGAAAGCAAAGTTCCACATGACTGCACCTGGTTAAAGCCATACAACTGGACTAAGGTTTGTTCATACATTTGCAGTCCTAATTGTAAGTTGGAAAAAAAACCCCAATAAACTTAGTATACAGGACAGTGAACTTTCATTTACAGCATGTATATTGTTAAGTTCACGATGTACAGAGCAGTCACTTCCAACGTAGTTAAATTAAATAAAATACGAAATTCTGTTCAGTTTAAACAGGTTTTTTTTTAAATGCCAATAAAAAAAAGTGCAAACTTAAAATCAAGCAGCATAATCACAGCATTTTTATGGAGGGCCAATCTTTAAACTTTTCTATTTGCTTCAAGTTGAATGCTTTCATCTTTTGTTTTCATAGTTTAAACATGAACAGTAGATGCAGTCACTATAATGCATATAAATATAGGCATATAATAGTTTAAACAGTCTACCATACAAGTGTATCTGCAAATAAAATGAAGTTTCACTTGAAAATGTAAAGGCTGTTCGCATTTGGCCTTTGGTTCCAATGCTTGAAGATACCAGAATAACAACTGTGCAGCTCCCCAAAGCCCACAGACCTTGGCAACCACAGGATGCTACATTACTTACAACTCTCTTCAATAAACTAGGAGCATTCACTTGCAATTAGAAACTGGAAATCTGGTTCTCTTTTGTCTTTCTGCAAAGCTGGTAAGTTATACATCAACAGTTTTGATCCATTTTAGTATATTTAACACTTTTACAGATCTGGAAAGTACTTCAATTTTAAGTTTTAGCCATATTGCTAGAAAAGTGCTTATCAGGTTAGACGACAAAAAAGGCAGTTTCAGACTGAAGTTTTCAAACTGTATCCCTTTCCAATCACACACTTTTTCCATTTTCCTGTCCAATTTGTGATGGTTTGGTCTCCAATCTCAGCTCTCAGTGTCAGGAGGACAGTGTGTAATCACTTCTGGTGTGGTAACTTGCAACTGGCACCTGTTACACCAGCAAGTACATCCACATCCCCAGCCCCAGGCTTAGTCTAACTGTGATCTAGACAGCTGTGTAACTTCAGGTCATACCGTTTATTACAAAAGTAAAAAAAAGAAAAAAAAAAGAAAAATATAGTATTTTCAAAAAAAAAAAAACTGGCACAAGTAACATACTCATGTTAATGTTTGTAAGAGGCAAGTAAATACTCTTAGCTTCCTAAGTGTTTAGACAGACTTACATGAACAGCCTCTTGATGTCACACAGGATTTGAGGTTAACACCCAGCACTGTGTTAGTGGTCAGTCTAGTTCTGTATATTTAAGTAACAATATATATTAGGGAAGTTATATCCAGACATTGGATTTAGTACAACAAGTTCATATCAATAAAAAGTAAACTCTGTATAAATCAAATTGTGGTTTTTCCCTTCAGCATTAAGAGCACAGCATATGCTTGGTATCTCTAATTTCTGGTAGTGTGTCCATGTAAAACAAGCATACTGTGTATAAAATCAAAGTGCCATTTCAGTAACCAGAGCAGTTTGTTTGCTTTGACAGAATGATGGTTTGTGTGACCATGGACAGAGCTCTGTTACAGCAACAGGGACACCCCCAGCCCATCTTTCCAAATGAAATGCTACATGAAAGAAAACAGAAACCCACTTCTTCAGCACGTCCGTCCCTACACATTCATCCTTTCCAGGTTACTGTCACGACTGGAGTTGGCTGCACCTGCAGCACACGTGGTTGGAACTAGGGCCTTGAAAGTTTTTTTTAAAAACCTTCAGAGGTGTAAGGCAGGAATCAAATTTAGCTTGGTAGCTAAGATTTAGTTACAAAAAAAAGTAAGAAAAAAAAATGACTGAGAGTGTTCTGTAGCACATTTCATTATGGGAAAATGATCTGTCACCCACCATTCTTCATAGGCTTGCCTCTTGGCATAAAAAAAGGCAGAAGCTATCAGAAAACAGGATTTAAAATTAAATACAAACTGCCAAACTACTGTTTTTAAAATAAAACCAAACAGTGACTGTTTGTACTACAGTGCACAATAAGTTCAAGCACCTTCTAAAGACACATCACACACTGTGCCAGGCACTTGGATCTAAACAAGTTTAGTTTCTCCCTTTGTTAGCTACACCAGAAAGGGCATCCACACTCTTAAGACTTCTTTAAAAACTAAAACAAGATTTATAACAAGAATAAATTCCCATGGTTCTTAGTGTTTGGCCTGGAATTCTCCAATGTAAAGTAGTCTTTTAAAAACAGTGACTATTTACCCCGTGTGAAACACAGGATTTAACAACATTGCTCCTCTCCAGTCAATCCAACATTCTGGTTTCTCGCTGTCCCAAATCCTTTGCCCCTTACAGGGTCCATCCCCTACCTAGGCTTCTTTCACCTAATTAATGCTGTTGCACCACCACCCCCACCACTCCCAGAATACAATGCATTTGCAAACATACAAGTAGCCAATTCCAGTAACTCTGAAAGAAGGTTTCATTGCTCTTCCTTGCCTCGTGTGCAGTCAGTAGTACTTTGAAAAGAATTCTCCATTTTGCTTCTCTGTGTTCTTCACAACAGGAAATGCAGCTGCACCTGCTTTACCTCCAAACCAAAAGAATTGCCCTATATAAACTCTAAATGGTTATCTTATACAGAGGGATTTTATATGCAAACTTCCTGAATGTGCACTTTTGACTGGGACAAGGCAATGATGGAGTAAGCTCATTTCCCCTGCCCCAAGAAAACTGATAGCATCTGCCATAGCAGAAAATTCCTGGTCTTATCAGATCACTATACATAGTTATTTGGTCATTTACAGATGCATTTGTGACGTGCTATCAAGCTTCATTCTCTGCTGGAGGAGAGTTTGTTGTTACCATGGGGTCTGGCTTCCGAGTGATCCTGTCCAGCTCCTCCTGAGCATTTGCCAAAACTGTCTTTTGTCCTAAAAAGAAAATGGTTAGAGCAGTCAAATTTTAGTTAAATGTTTTAACCAATACGTAAAGTTTTCATAAAAATCACTTTTATATGACAAGATATTACTTATTTCTCGTTATTTTGGCACCTCCCCAAGACATGGCACAATACAGGGTGTTGCCTGTGTAAAGACTGATAAATACTAAGGTTTAAGTCACTTTAAAAAGAGATGAAATGCTGAATTCTACAGCAGCATAAAGCACAGAAATACCTGTGATATGTTTTATGGCAAATAACATTTTAAAAATAACCATATTTAGGATTTTCCATAAAACCTAACCATACACAATTCTATTATTAGCACTGACAGCAAGGACTTTATTTAAACCCAAGTTTTACCCATAAGATATGTGGGACACCTGCTACCAAAAAATCACCTTTGGTTGCACTTGAACTTGCTGCACTTTAAGTATTAAACAACTAACAGGAAGAACTCCCCCGTTAAAAAAGGGGACATGAATTGCATATTCATGTAGTATCTCCAAGCAGTCATTTCAAAGGACTTCTTCGATTGGAAACAGACCCTCTGAAGCATTTCATGGAAAGGCATATCTTACATTTTTATACTGGACTCCAAACTTTTGAACAATTCCCTAACTGAACCATCAGCTTCCTTCTATCATTCTGAAAATTATAAACCCACAGACAAATTCATCACTGAAATTGGAACAATACATCCTAATGTGTGGAGCATACAAGCATTTAAGATTAAAAAGCTATATTTTTAGACAAAAAGTAGATTATATAACCATGTACAGCTTCCTTACATAGCCAAAGAATTTAACAAGCATCTGTTTTCCAGCTCAAATGTGTGTGAAATATTAGGTGGATTTTTTCCAGGGTACATGCTGAAAACATTAAGAAGGCAAGATTTGACTGTTAGAGATTTAAGTGTTTTTTTCCAAAGTACAAAGACATAGCCAAGTTAAAAGGGTACCTTTCTTCACTATGAAGGTTTTAGACTTAAGCACTACTCATAAGCCATAGCACTCTTAACAGCACCTATTCAGAGTAGGAGTGTTTCAACAGAATTTAAGAATTAGTGCATCAACTATAACAGAACTTAAAATGCAAAACACTTTCATGGAGACTAATGGTACCTTGGAGTTAAAAAATCCTAAACCCTAAGACAATACAACCCACACAAAATTCTTGCTTAAACAAAAGTAGATCTAAAAAACTGGAGGGTTTTTTTTATGCTGGATGAACTGGATCCTGAAGCCTCCCAAAATCCCACCAAGCAGCTGTGTCCTGAAATCCCTCAGCCTGGGCAGGAAGGGCATTCCAAGCTGTTCAGGGGGATGTGGGATAACCCCACCCACCCCTTCACCACCAGGGCAGGGGAGCACCTTTCCCAGAGGAGGAACACAAGGAGCTGTTCCTAAGCCAATAAAAATTGCCCTCAGTTCTGGATCAGTGATACTGAACCTGGCTTCCAGGTTCCCCACAGATCTGTCAGGGATGGTGAAGGCCCTGGGCAGTCAGATGTGTCCTGCACAGTTCCATGGTTCCCTTGCTGGGTCAGAGTGAGAGCAGACGAGCCCAGCTCTTTACAGGAATGCAGGTGGAAGGCAACCTTAGAATTTGCAAGAATCTTCTTGTGAATATAAATGAAACCTTATTAAGTCTAGAACACAATGTGAAGCAAAATAATCCACCACAGAAACTACCAGTTGAAGTTCTTTGAAATATCACGGTCTAGACATCAAAGAGAGACAGCCCAGAAATATAAAGGCAAACAAGAGGCTTGAGGAATTACACAGCATGAAAAATGGACGTGACACTGCAGCATCTGCCCAGATAAGAGTTCTCTCAGGTAAGGATTAACAGAGCAGAGACCAATCCATCATTAGGCTGACCAGGATGCTGAGATCCACAATGTCTCTCTCATCCTGTGACAGAATCTCAACATTTCACCCTCAGGATATTCATAGCTACGAGAGAAGCAGATGGTCTCTTTAAAGCTAAATATTTTTGTCATCAACTTTCTGCAAACCTAGGGCTCTTTAAACAGTTCAGACATTTAAAATGCCTACAAAGACAATTCTAGCACATTTACTCACACAGAGGGTGCTGCTGTAAATAAGGCTTTCTCCAAGATATTCTCCTCAGCTCCTCCACAGGAGAACAAGTGATGACCAGCTACTCATGTTGGGAGCTTTCAGATCCCAACACCAGGAGCCCTTACCTCCTCAGGAAAGGTAAATCTCCCACTAGTTGCACATCAGGTGTGAGCACAGCAGCTGAGGGGGAACAGGCACACTGGGGAGCGAAAGCCTCTGTTCTGTTCCCAAAGTCAGGGATGAGCGTGAGCTGCCAACTTGATGCAGTCAAGAAAAGCCAGCTGAGACCTTGAGAGCACTCAGAGTCCTTCCACCCAAGCAAGAGAACTGCTGCACCAGTTATATCTACAATGAGATGTTTCTGGAGTGCTGCATGCCATGTGCTAATCACTCATGTTCAAGGGAAGATAAGCCAGTGATGGGAACTAAGGAAGAACAAACTAATAAGGAAAATAGCTCAGTCTCTAGCAGAAGACTAATTTGGCTAATTTAGTCTCTAACAAACCCAAGACAGTTAAGACAGGATGCATGACTGCTGTCTCTAGATGTTTCAGGAGATAAATGACCTATTTAAATTAGAAGTTAATGCTGACACAAGGGGAAAAAAAAGTAAATAAAAAGGGCACACAAAGCCATTTGTTATCTTTAAAAACTCCTGGAAGGCACATGATGTTCTAGAAGACTGAAAGAGGAAAGAGTAAAGCCTGAGACAGACTAGTTAGTTTTTACTCTAGTGATTTTTCTAGAAATTGCAATTAAGTTGTAGGTGCTTACAAACAGCACAACAATCAACATGGATCTATTACCAACAAGTTCTGTCAAGCCACCCAAGTTTTTTTCTATGACAGGTAACAGGTCCTGTGGAGAAGGGAGAAGTGGTTGATATCACATCTCACATAACCTTCATATAAATAAACTGGAAAAAAACCAGCCTTGGTATTTCAGAGAAATCATGTATTCTAATTCATAAAATTACCCATCAGTTATCCACAGTATTGGTCAATACTTTTGTTATCAACCTACCCTGTCCAACTGTTGAAGATATCAGATATCAGGTAAGCAGCCTGAAGGGACAACAAAGGATTTTGAAAGACAGGATTGGAGGAAAGAAGTTATTTATATAAATTATGAAAGTTGTGCATAATGATAGTGGCAAACAGTGATTAAGCAAACATACAACCTTTTGAAACACTGAGGTAATTTGAGACAGACTGGAAAGGACTTTTGAGACAGACTGCCCAGGAGGCAGCAAATGTACTAAAGTGGCTGAGTTGTTATAAAAAGTCCTGATGAGTATGACAGAGATGACAAACCCCAGTGTCACAGAGATGTCTGAACAGCAGCACAGTCTGCAGCACACAGGAAGGGCCCCTGCTCGGGGCTGACAGAGCCCTGTCTGACACCACCCTCATCCCTGAGCACCAAAACAAAAGGGCACCTGAGCACAGGCCAGGGAGAACTGGCAGAGCCATAAAAACACATCCTGCACACAGGTCTGGTTCTGTAGCCCAGCCAAAAGTCACAGGCAAATGGCAACAGCTCTCAAATGCTGCGAAGACAAAGGGGCCACACTGATCTCCAGCTCCCCTCAAACAGGACAAATAGTATTGGGATGAAGAAAGACTGACTGTACAAGAGGGGAAAAAAAAAAGCTATTAAGTACTGGAATAAGCTTCCTGGAGACATGACATCACGGCTTTGATTTCAGAGTTTGTTTGCTTTTTAATCACTACCCAGGCACTCCCCAACATCTGATTTTGCTTCAGAAAAAAAACATAGATGGAATAATACAAAACATTTCTAATTCTATTTCTATGAAACCAGTTAATTTGACACTGTGGTCAGTAGCAATACAAGGCTGCCTTTGAAGAAGCAGGGGACACCTTTCAGTGTTTAACTGAAGAGGGCACTCTGGATTAGGAAAGAATTAGTGAAGTATTTTTATAACACAGATACAATAATATTATGTAAATAATATATAATACAAAAAATTTATTGTTATATTTAAATTTATTTATTATAATAAAGACAAATTTCAGAATTCATCATGCTAAAACAAAACACACAACCCTCCCCACCTTACTGGCTCTAAGTCAAATTCTAGCCATCTTTGAGCTTTCAGAGCATGGAATGTCATATACAACCTTTCCCAACTAAAAAAAATATTAAAAAAATTTTAAAAAAATCCTTATTTCCCCTCTGCAGGAATACTTTCTGTTCCAATACCCACAGTCCAGCTGCTCTGGGTCTCTGACTGACACACCATCAGTGTGGCTGGCATCAAATATTTTTCATTTCCAGTTCAGATTGCCTGAGCCTTACATTTCCCTCTCAGCAGGAGGAACTGTGGGCTTGGCATCACCATTACAGTTTACATCATTTCCCCACCCTGGGGTCTATCAATAATTTAGTAGTGAAAGAACTCTGGAAGGAAAGCTCCTGAACACTCCCTGTGATGCAACACCAGTACTGAAAAGAAACAGTTAAATAATCAAAGTAGGACATTTCTAATTTCAGGTGGAATAACCATGTATTTTACACCACTGAGGTCTGTAGAGGTACCAGGTTTCTTTTATATTCCCCTAAATTGGTGCAATGACTTATCCCACATATCTCACCCAGTGCAGTCCCAGGCACGTGCACAGACTGAATCTACCTGATCAGTGTTATCAGCTGTGTTAGATCACAACAAATACTGAATAATTCATGAGAGAATAACTTCAAGCTGTCATAAGAATTCATTTCAACTTGAACTCTGGAGAGATTTCAATAGTTTCACTGCTAACTCCAGTCCAAATCCAACAAACTGCATCTCCTTCAAGCAATAGCAAAGTGTCAAGAAAGGCAGGAATTCTCTAGTTGAAAACGAAATTATCACTTTTTGAGTATGATCAAGACTCAAATGTTATTGATATCCCAGCAGTACAACTTCACTCAAATGTTCGAGTCATAACAGGCTCAAGAGAAGCCCTGGAGTTGTGATGTTGCAGTAGTTTAGTTCTTTGCCACTGTCAAGGTCTGACTGACCAGTGTAAAAGGTACACCCAGTTAGAGCAATGTGGGCCAAATAAAATATTATAAATCTGCAAAACAAGTTGCAATAACAAGTCCAATACCTGATTTCTTGGCTGTGCTTTGCACTCCTCCAGCACCAGGACTTCCAGGAGAGCCAGTCTTTTTGCTCAAGAGACTGTTAAAGAAACTAGCCAAGACACCTTCACTTGCAGCATTGTCTAAATAAAAACCAAATATGTTTATATCACACAGAGCACTCAGAGCTGGTAAATGACAGCACTTATTTTCATATACATAAATACAACTCTCTTATTGATCAAGGAAATAAGCCTCAGATATGAGAGTCTGTCCTTGCTCAGTGTAAAGACACTGCTCCTTTGCATACTTTGGCAAAGTCAGAAATGACTGAAAGCATGTTACCGCTTTTCGGGGGGGGGTCATCAAATTTTAATCTAAATATTTGTGTGCTTTTGGGGTTTTCCCAAAATGTAGAAGCCAAGAATAAAAGTATTAAGAATGGCTGTGCAATTCAAACATTGACAAGCCCGTTAACAAACTGCACAGATGTTCCAGAGCAGCCTTTCATGCCACAGGACTTCCCATAAATCAGAACTTGGAAATCCAGCAATGCCACAGGACCCAGAAGTGCATTTTACCCCTGTAAGGGAGGTATTGCACCACAAAAACAAAAATCAACACTGGCTTTGCCAATGGAGAGGAAAGAAAGCCCTCAATAAGATGGAGCTGCATCCCAGGGCTGAGGCAGGGCAAGGTGTCACTGCCAAGGGACTTTATCTGCCCCAGAAAATGACATTCCAGAGAGGCTTTGGAGGAACAGCTTTCACTGTGGATTCCAGGATAAGTGATATGAAGTATAAACTAATAATCCAACTGATGCACATTAAATGTACATGGGCAACTGAAGGAAATCACAATATATTTGATCTCTGTCTGACTGCTTGGCAGGAACAGAGCTCTAACTCAAGTCAGATAAATGACAAGAGAAGAAAAAAAAAAATCAAACCTGAATTATGTCATAAATTCATTTCTGTTATTAACTAACTATACCATTAGTGATTAAATTCAGAAATATTTCTACAGACTCGGATTCTTTTTTTCAGGGAAGTAACACATGCTTAAAACAGTAAAATGCTTATTCATACTTTTAATATTTGGATCTGGTTTCTTAACTGATGTTATTGGTGAGGCACTGGGGACGTTGGCAGGACCAGCTCTGCCTTGAGTTCTTGGGGATCCTGCAGGGCCTCTTGCAGGAGATTCCTTAAAAAAAGTCCAAATCATACTAATTAGGGAACTTAAATGGATTAGTTATATGAAGCAAATGTAACAGTACATACAAATGACTTTTTCAACCTTTATATTAGCGCTGCAGTGCTGCACACTGGAGAAAGAAAACAAACAGCCAAAACACCTTTGGGGATGTGCCCCACTAAAAGAGAGGCTGAATCACTGTAGGAATATTTCAGGCCAATAATCATCAGATATTTCTACGTTTCCACAGTGAATTAGAATGAAGCAATTTATAAGCAACATTTTAAAGTACTGCCTTATTATTTGCTTTCTGCAGTTTGGGGAAATTATGTAGGTTATATTTAAATTTAAAAAATGAACCTCTACAGATTAGAATCATTCCCTTTTCCCTAGAAGGAAACAAAACACCTCCCACTCTTTTCCTTGGATCTACTTACTGATGCTCTCGTAGGCGTTGCTGGCTGTTTGGCAAGGAATGACTGCAACAACAACACAATAAGAGTATTAAATACATTTCAGACAATAGAAAGGGATAAAACTGATTTTTTTGCCTGATATTTACAGGATTCCTCTTTGATATTTCTATACTTCCCAGTTCTATCTCTAGAGGACTGAGCTACAATGAATAAATAAGCTTTGGTCCTTTGTCTTATACAGCCAGTTCAGAACACTAAGCCAGAATCACAGACACCCCAGTCTGTAACCTCCAGGATATTTATAATCAAGAGGAAAGTATTACTAGGCATTTAAACAATAGAGCAGTAAAGAAAAAAAACAAGTTACTACACAGCCAAATTTGACACCTTGAAGTCTTTCAAGCCTCTGGTTGGAAGAAAACTGCAATGTTCAGACGTTAGGTTTTAAAAGTATTTATATTGTACAGATCAATACAACTATGTGGTGAAATTCCAAATTGTCCTCTTCCCCCCGACATGTAAACTATTCTGTTCTCACCATATCTTCCTTTCACCTTGCCAAGATAAGTGGCCATAATTTTTACTGTGAAAATACAGTCTTACTGCACAATTACATCTGAATTTGCACAGCTGAAAAACAGCTACCAAGTGATTTAAAGGAGAGATGAAAAACTGGAGGTAATAACCACAGAGAACTTAAAGTGAAATCTTACATAGTAAGGACTTATTTTTATTCTTCCATTCTTACCTGCTGCTTCATAAGAAATACTTGCTCATCTTCTGCTGCCAGCTCTTTGTCATGGACTAACTGTTGGACAAAACATTTTGTTATTAGAAGTAAAAACTGAAATGACTGTAACTTTTGTTTATGTTTTTGTGATCAAAGGGGAAGGGAGAGAGACAAATCTTTAAGACCATTCTTTCCATTTTTTTAACTCTTCTTTCACATTTAAAATAACAATATTAAAGAAATTGTCATTAAAAGAAAAAGAAGTAAGATAAAAAATATTGAAGCAGCCTAACATTGCTGCCAGCCTGTGGGCAGAAAGATCCCAGAAAGATGAGCACTTGGTAAGTAGCCACCCCAGCATCTCTTCAAAGTCCTGAGGCCACCTTGCTTTGCCTTTACACTGTAACCTCAGTGCCTTGTGTGTACAGGGGGAAATTGCTGAGGTCCTAAAACAGAATTTGCCATTTTCTAGAAGTGTTTCTGCCCCACACATGCAAAAATGGTATAATCTGAAATATAATATTTCTGGACCGCCTTTCATTCAATAAGGTGAATATGATTGCAGTATTTTAAATAACTAGGTAATGAAAGCCTGATGTTTCACACGTTTGGATTTATAAAAAAAAAGTTGCATTTATATTTGGAGTTTTTCAATAGTAACAGTCATTAGCAGGCATTCAAGCCAACTGCACTTATTTGCTGGGGGGCAGGGAAGAGTTCACCCCTTTTTACCTTTCTTACAGGAGGTTTTACAATGAAGTCCTCATATGCATCTTCTGGTTTTACTGTTGTGAAGTTTTCATGCAAAATGGCAATTTTCTTCTCATTGTCCCAACCAGCAGGTCTACAAAAAGGAGGAAAGCTTTGCCTTTTCAGTCACAAAAAGCTCTTCTACAGAGACCATTTATTGACTGCCCTCTACTTAAATAAGGCCATTTTCTTACAGGTCAGTCCTCATTCTCAGCTGAATTCCAAAGGTATAATACCCTGAGTCAAGTAACCCAAGGAATATGCACTAAATTGTTTTTTCAACTGGGGATTTCACAAGACTGACACATGAAGCTTTTAAACACCACAAACCATTCAGGTTATTTTTATACACATGTCACATGAAGTGCTTAGGAAAACAAGGTGGAGCCGTGCTGCCTGCACAAGTGACTTACATAAAAACTGCATCCTTTTCTACCACTAAGGCAGGTGTGGTAAACTGGAAACCGTATGTTTTATGTACAATGTACTTATACAGCAGGTCAAGGTTCTTTTCCTCCTTAACTGATGTATAAATCAAGGCAGCCCCATCTGAGTAGCTATTTAAGGAAAATTATGTAGGATACAGTTAATAAATTATAGTAATAATTTCAAAACAGGAGTTTATAGACTCATATATACTAGATTTAGTTTGGAGAAGTAGTTCAAGGCAAAACCTGGAGCCAGTTAATACTCAAGGAGAGGAAGGGGATATAACATGACAAGACTCGTGATGTTTTTCTTTGACATACACAAAAGCCATCCATCCTCCCAGGCACTTAAATTGGGAAGTCAAACACTTGAGAGACTGCTGAGACCTCAGGTTTACATGAGAATTGCAAATTCTGAGGGGAAAACCAAGAAAAACCACCTCACAAAATGTAAGACAAAGGAATAAAACCTCCCAATCCCATGCACAATTTAAAAACTGTAAACGATTTTATACATCTCTCAATATTTTCAAAACAACACACACTACACACTAATCTTGAAGTGCAATTTCTTGCATTAACTTTATGTGCAATTTCACATTAAATCATATTTTGTTGCTTCCAAATTACAGCAAATCTCTTGAGCACAGGAAGGATACACTGTAAGCAGAACCTCCGGATGTGTGACTGGATGAAGTCAAAGTGTTCTTCCCTGTAATCGTGCTCCTTCTCTAGTACACTCACTGCATCACACTGGGAGGGAAACAAAACCAGAAAAAACAACCATTTCATCCCAGCACATCTCAAAATATCATCTTTAATATTACACACACATCACATTTACTTTGAGCCTTTGGTTTTGAAATGCCATCGATAAATCAAAAGATAAAATAAATTGTGTTACTATTAATCCAGAATTCATTCTGCATGTCTGTAGGAAGTATGCCTTCTAAAAGAAAAGGAATCAAACTTTTCCACTGTAGCCAACAGAAGGAAGAACTCACTTTTGTACACACCACCAGCACAGGAATCCCCAGGTTGTGGGTCAGCACATTTTCTCCAAGGGGCAAAGAAACGTGTTCATCCTCCTGGCCAGAAGAAGGGCCTCTCCTCTGTGGTGATCCCTGGTAGCCTTCTTCAGGTTCTACATACTCTTGAAACTCCTTTATGACTATAAAGAGAGAGATCTTAGGGTACAACAAAGGAAGGAGTTCTTTTTAAACCATAATTAATCTCAATTTTTTTTTATTTTTGTACTAGGTGAGAACTGAATGCATGTTAAGCCCTGTTGCCCCTTCAAACACAACAATCCTCCTCCATCAAAACTGACAGCAAACTAAATCAGGTGGAGTTTGGAGCCATTACAAATAATCAAAACGAGCTGCAAGAGCTGTAGTACATACAAATGCACATTCCTCAATGTTTCATTAGGGGCAGTTGACAAAAGAAAACATAAATGTAGTTTAGCAACACAGCCTCTGCTCAGTGCAATTTGTACCTATTTTGGCAGAAGGAGTGGTGAAAATGTAAATGTACCCAGAGAACACGAAGCTGAAACAGCCACTTTTTCTTATAAAGTCATTACTTAAGTTTCTATTACTCTGCATTTCTGTTGCAGGCAGCCAGTGCTAGAAATATAAACCCTACACTGCACAAAAACAGACCCAAGGACATCTACAGGTTAGCTCAGAGACTCAGCTGTGCTCTGGAAAACTCCAGTGGGGTCCAGGGGAAACCAGGTGCTTTCTAGGTTTTCAATTTTAATTTTATGGCAACAGTGAGTGTCCCAATAATATTGAATACTATCAAATCCTGCAGCACCTAAGGAACAGTATTAACACCAATCTGGAAATGCACTGTGACCCTACCCATGCTTTATCAAAACTGGGCTGCAATTTACAGCTTTAATGCCCTTTTCCAGGGTGAAAGCCCCAGAGCAGGTAAATCTGTGTCCAGAGTGTGTTCCCAGGCACAGCACTGGACTCTCCCTCAGGTGACAATCCCACCTGCAGCCTCCTCCTGCTCCTCCCTCAACCATGAGGAACCCACAAGGAACGAGCCAAGCACACTCCATGATTTGCTCCCATGAAGGCATCTTTATTTTAGGAACAGTGGGAGCAGACTGAGTGTGTGCAGAGTGAGGAAAACACCTGGAAAAAGCCACCCATCCCCAGCCCAGTCCCAAAGGGAGTCTATTCAGTGCCTCCTCCCTGTGCCAGGTACTGCAGGCCAGCTGATACTGCCGAGCTTTAGGAAGTGTAAAACCTCAGGGAAGTTTCTAATACAAACCTTGCAAAATGAAGTCACTGTACCTTTTCAAAATAGGAACCATTCCTGCAATAGATGGGGGTGTGGAAGGAAGAGCAAATCAGAAAAACACTCCTGTTCAAAGCTGCACAATCTACAGTTTTTAGCTGCACAATCTACAGTTTTTAGTTGTGTGATTCTTGTGGAAAAGAAGAGAGCTCTAGTCCAGAGAAAAGCTTAAAACCTCAAACTAAATACAGACCATAAGACTTCCAATCACCAATTCAATATAACCCACCGTCCAAGGAAATTAAAAACAATGGCCTGCAGTTGATTTTAAAGGTGGGGAGGCAGTGCCTTCTGGTGGAGAGAGAACAGCAGTGCTCAGAGAGATGCTTCCCTCCAGGACTGCTTCACCCTCAGCAAAGGCAGATCACAATTCCACTGTACATTCTGCACATTCCAGGTGGGTACTGCCTATCTCACCAAAAGCAAATTCATTCCAGCACACTTAATAGAAAAGGGCTTTAAGTACTTACTTACTTTTATTAACTTTACTATTACTCAGACTCTTTCTACCTCAGAATAGAAAAATCCTATTGAAGAGAAGTGTATCACAGCAGTTAAAAGAGTCACCATTTACCACTCCCACAATGGTTCAGATAAGCCCCTCTGACTTAGTCATATGTAAAAGAATATTTGACAGTACTGCTCTCAATTTACTACAGCACTGTAATCAGACAATATTCATTTCCCAGGTTTTGTTCATATCAAAGCAAAAAAATCTTTTGTTTACTCAGATACTTGGTAGCATAAACCCCTTCAAATTTGGGAAATAAAAGCCTCTCCTGAAAACAGTAAGACTTGACAACATAATACAAAACATTACTCAAGATGTCCCGAGAATTTTCCTAATTTAAACAGGAGAAACGTCAGAAGTCTGATGGAAAATCCTCAGGGATTTCTGCTGAATGGGATTGAAACCACAGTCCTAGAGAGCCAAGACTTCCAACTCTTCCCTCTCCCCAAGACAGGGGTACCAAACCACAGCCACACCAGAGCAGCCACCAAGGCCATCCCTCACTCTGGGTGATCCACACATGGAGGGGGAAAAACCTTCCCCGTGGAGCTGAAGTGTTGTGTGGATTGCTAATAACACCCATGGACTGGTACTGACCCCTGACAGAGACTGAGAAATGGAACCCAACCCTCAGCTTTAGTCCACAAGGGCATCTGCTGATGCTCTGAACAAATACCTACCAGAATTAAAGGGTCAAAGCCATAGTAAGAACCTCCAACTACTGCACCTTGAACACAGGGAAACCACTTTAATCCAGAAACAAGTGGAAGTGGCTGTCAGCAACAGGCTTTTAAACACTTCAAGTCTTTAATTCAACCCCCATTCCCATTCAAAATTTAGTCTTAAGTCCAAGCAAACCTGTACCCCCAGTGCTGTCAAACACTGCACTCTAAGCAGTTAATAAAGCAGCTCACTGCAGTTGAAGTGTTTCTCTGACACTCAGCAATTTAATACTTCATCCAGACCTCCCATTTTAGGAGGATTCCATTTCTCACTTGATCTCCACCCTCAAGCTTTTAATGGACAAATTTCCTTGTGTGCCCAAACAACTTGTACAATCTTTTCCCTTTTCTCTAGCAGGCTGTGAAGATTTGCTCCTCCACATAATGCATATTAAGGAATTCTGTGGGGTATGGAAAGTAACTCTTTATTAAGAAGTAGGAGACAGTGACTTTGGTTTAAGGTTTCTGAACAGGAAATACACATAAGATGATGGCCATAAAATAGGAAGCCAGAAAAGCAACTGTTCATCTGACAAATCAGTAACATTTTGCTCCTTATCAGCACTAGGAATGAAAAAACTATCCCCAGGTGATGGCATTCCATTGAAATCACACTGACTGATCTACCAAACTCGTGGCTTATCCAGGCTTTTAGAGTTTTAGGGTTTTACATTTAACACAGCAAATGAAAGCAAGGTTCCAGCAACCTAGTTTGTTCTCCTGTTACTGCTTATTTAGCCAAGGTACTGCAAGGTGACTCCAACAGAACAGCTGAACGCTCCTGACATGCAATCACTGGAAGCACCACCAGAAAGCACCCACAATTATTCTTAGGTTTGATCCAGAAACAATCAGATCCTCAGGCCTGGAGTACTGATTAACTGCAACGAGGAAATGGAAGCAAACACTCCAACTTACTTAACTAGGTAGATCCTAAATGCCCTGAATAGGAGTATAAGAAAAATGCAGAATATTTTTCTGAGACAACCATTCCCTATTTACAATCCAGTAAATAGTTTCACAATCAATTCACACACCTTTTAGCTTTTTTGTGCCCCATCTTTACTGATCATAAATTTTAGTCTTGTGAAAAGAATTCCTAGGCAAAAGATGCCTGGGCAACCTAAGTTTCTTTTATCTTAGGAAATCTTTCAGCTGTATGTCAGACCAAAAAAAGGTAAACAGTCTGAAACTGAATAGTATCCCCTTCAAGCTAAATTAATTTTCAGAAAAATATGTTATTGTGTTTCAATTCTTTAGCTTCAAATGCTCCAGAGGACATCAGTATAATCACCATTTTACAAGTACACCTCCTTTCTGCAGTTCTGGATTCTTGACAGTTGTCTTTTCTGCTTTGCTGTCTTAAATAGGAAGGCAAAATTTACATATTCCCTGAAATAATTATTCAAATGTGTGTTATTTAAATAATGATTTATCATAATTGAGCTTGAATTAAATTAGAATATTTGACATTATGTATGTGAATTCACATTAGCTTTTAGCAAGGAACTTCCAGAGCAGCTCAGTGACAGGAGTGCAGACAGACTCCTGGTATATCCTGGACAATTCCACTCCTTTCAAGGCAGCCTGTTGTTTCCACCTGTGTCCTGCTCCCATTCTGGAAGCTCTAACTCAAAAGGGAAGTTTCTCATATTCCAGAAGGCCAAGAGTCAGTATCTCCAAGAGCAAACACAGGACCAAGGGCTGGGTGGAGAAAGGCCCCACAACCCCTGAGAGCAAAGCCAAGCAGTCCAAAGTCCAGCTCCATGGAGAACTGGGAGCCAACAGAGTTTCTGGAAGCTCTTCAGACCGTGGCAGCGGAGAAGGAACAACCCAGCAGCAGTTTGGGATAATCCTGGACAGCATTTCTCCAGGGGCAAGAACTGTGGTGTAAGAGCCAAGGAAAGCTCTGCAGCCACTCAGCTGGGCCACAAAGGGTGCAGGAGCAGGAGGGAGGGAACATGGCTCTGCTGAAGGCAGGAAACACCTCCAGCCACGTGGTGTCCTGGTGCAGGGGGGTTTACTGGGATGGATTCAGCACATCCCACCTCTCTGTACTCTGTTCCTGTGCTCTGGCTGCCTGCTCTGCACAGGCACTTTAGTAGCCTGGTTTTTACATATCTGGGCTATTGCACCACAGTGATTGTCCATGTTCTAAGGGGCAGTTTTCCTCAGGAAGCACAGGCAGCAGCATTTCAGCAAGGAGCACTTTGCTGGTATAGCTTTGTGGATGGCCAGGAGTGCCAGGGCCTGAGCACTGCCACAGGTACCACGGGCTGGGAGGGGAACTCCCAGGATGGCCAAAGCTCTGGGCACACACCCAGCCTCAGGGACAGGCTGCCAGAAGGCAGAAGACAAGAATCTGAGGTGACACAAGTGTCCTGCACAGTGCCTGGGAACAGGAGCAGGATGGAAGTTTGGGCACATCGGGGCCCTGAGTGACTGAGGTGCTGACACAGCCCAAAATCAGGGGATGGCAGCAGAGTTCTGCCCGTGGGGAACTCAGCACCTCCCAACCCTGCCTGTGCTTCCACTCCACCAGGGCACAAAAGAAACCAGGAGTTCCTACAGCATTTCAGATATCTCTAAAATGCTGCTATTGAAAAGTCTTCCAAGCTCCTCAGACGTGGCACTAAAGCTTTGCCAGGGATGTAACTGGCTCCTGCACAGAGTGCACTCTTAGTGAAGGCTGAAACACTTCTCAAAACTAAAATTTAAGTGCACAAACTCCACCTTTATCTGGATTTCCATAAAATTTTCTGTGCCAGAAAAGTGCAAGTTGACTTAACTGTTATATTTTGATACTAGAACTATCTTTCAATTTCCCATTCCCCAAAAAAATCCCCCCCCATAAAAACCCCAGAACTTTTTCCATTCAAAACTGTCATATTTTACTTTCTTCCCTAATATTAACCTGATGATCAAACCCAGGTGGTTTTAAGTTTAAACTCTAGCTGGTATGCTGTAGGCACAAGGCTTTTGGGAACATAATATTTAACATTCAGAAAGGATATCAGCTATACAAATACACCTGAAGGCTCACAGGCCAAAGAGATCACACTGATCCCTAAAGGGAACCTCAGGAATACACCAGACAGCATCTGCAAGGTTTACACACTCCAGCACAGAGAGCCAGCCCAGAACAAAAGCCCCAACCAGCAAGGATCAGCCTGAATCTGTACTTCACCTGAACAGGAATGCACGTTCCTAAGGGCTTTTCCACTGAAGGAATTTATTTTGGAGTAATTCAATATGAAAACAGAAAAAATTCAAGAAACATTCAGAACTATTTTAGGGAAAAAAAGCAGCTGAAGGAAAGAATACTGCAGCAATGACTGCTTGCCATGCCAGGTTCTGTCCTGCCATGGATATGCCAGGAAAGAAGGTTAATTTATACAACATTCCTGAAGTCACAGGGTAGGAATGGCTGCAGTGAGAGCCAATTAGCTGGACCAGGGTCACAGTCTGAGCTCCGAGACAAACAAGGGCAAAGAGACCTTCTGGAAGACAAGCACAGTGTGGGAATGGACCTGGCTTGGATACCACAGGAAAGCAGGAAAGCAAACACCTCACCCCATTAATGAATTTTGTCACCATTTTTAAAGAAGAGAATCTGTCATTTTATGGAGTTATTTTTTAAAATTGCCCTTTCTAAAACCCAAATTATCAAAATCTCATTATTGCATGGGATGTGGACCAATAATTCACCTGATATTTTGTCAGCACAGAAAAACTGGAAGAGTTGTTCAAATAGAGTCTATTTGAATTAGAGTTGCTGTGACAACTTCAAAGTCATTCCTATCCAACCCGTTCTCAAAACACTCATCCAAGGAAATCTATCATTATAAAAGAAAGGAGCAGGAGCTAATTAAAAAAAAAAAGAACAAGAATACATGGATGTAAAGACTTACACTTCTGCTCCATGTGTCTCATCTCTTCTGGAGGAATCTTCATCTTATCAATGTGCTCTTGCAAGACACTGGCCCATTTCTGTAAAGACTCCATAACAGTCCAAGGTCTAGACATGTCTGCCACAAACACTACGAGGGTGTCCTGCAGGGACTCTGCAGACACTGCAAACTTCAGCAGCCCTTTGTGGTACAAGTCTCCATCCAGGATCCAAACGTTACAGCGAGTGTGGTCTGAAAGGAAAAGGTGCAGTTGTAACTCAGCAGTGGCCAAGGCCTGGCTTTGCTAGTCTAGGCTTAAACAGATGAGTGCATTAGTGTTAAATGGAAGGCCCAGCTCCCAGCAGGCTGTTTGTTTTTAAGACAGGTCCACATGTACATACCTACATTACTCAGCAGATACTTTCATTTCTTGGTTCAGAATATTTTCCTTAAAAAAAATAATTCCTGTTCTTGGGCTTTTCCTAAGGACAGCTGACACAACTGCTTTTAAATCCTGCACAAGAGGCCTGAATTTGAACCACGCAAGTGAAACCAGAGGACATGACACAAGCTGTGGGGCTGAAGGGGGCACCTGCCCGAGGTGTCCCCCAGACACATGAGCTGGTTTAACACTCTGGAGACATCTCCCACCAGAAATAAGCTGCAAACAAGATACAAGCAATAAGCAGCTTAGCTTTCTAGCACAGGAGTGGGAGGAGCAAACACAGGATAAACTTAAACCTACCCAAGGAGGTTGTGCTCCTGCTCTTAATTCACACTGACTTAACTCTGGCTACTACTTGCAGGCTCCTCACAGGATGAGTACCAGAGAAATGACTTGGGATTTTAGCTTTTGTGTTTCTCCTCCAGGTGTTTTAATATTGGCTGGACATTTTTTGTTCAAATGGGATCAGCTGGCATTTTACCCCAAAACAGAACTCTTGGCAAGAACACAAAAACTGAAAATGAAGTTTCATCCAGGAATGATGTATCAGATACTGTGAACAACCAGTTCTGTCCACGTTAAAAAAAAAAATTCAATTACTTTATCCTCAGAATTTTTCCTCTTGAAAAGAAACATTGTTTCTATCCATTTTTTGTTTCTATCTTCTACACTCTTCCTAGTACCCCTTCCTAAGTATTCTCCATACTCCACTACGCAGAGGGAACAGTGAGTCTCTCTCTTGCACCACACACATGTGAATTCTTGAATAGACAGATCTGCAAACCAATCACTGCAGAACCCAGATTTTCAAAACAGCTACTGAGCTTCATGATTATGCTGCCTCACTGTACTTCCCTGCCTTGAGTCTTCCAACTTCTCAAAATAAATCCAGTTACCGTGGCTATCATAACTTAATTCTAGGAAGCAATCCACCAGGATGCTCCTGGCTCCAGAAAAGAGCTTGATTAAGAAATCTGGAAGGAGAAGAGATTACAGACACATACATACTACCCCTTTAATCAGATCTTGGGTAAAATTCCTGAACAGCCAAGTTACATCAAGAAGCTGCACATGAGCAGTCTTCACTCGGGATTTGTTCTGCTCCTACTTAAGTTCTGTTGGGCTGTCCTAAGACATTCCAACATCAGCCATCCCACAAACACGGCACAGCCACACTTTGAACTTACAGATCTTCTCACTCCCACCTGCACACCTCAGACCCACCCCTCAGAAAACAGCTGGGATAATCCCTGTGCATCCAAGAAATGCATATTCAGCACTGTTCCCCCTTCCTCCCCCCACTTCAGGACACATCCCACTGGTGTCCCACGGGATTCTCACAGCACTAGATGTTCACATCTAAAGCTGTCAAAGACCTCTGAAGATAGAGGGAGGGCCTGGTAAAAGTTTGGAAAACAGAAAGCAAGGTGGGGCATAATGTGAACCCATTTACACATTTTCCATCACACAACAGTAATGAAACATCTGGGCAGGACTGTTACACTCTGCATTCTAGAAACCTCCTTTGCACATTCCCAACACAGCAACCTGCCAGGGAATAAACACCCGGTGAGCCTTCTGTGAGCTAAAGGCTATAAATAGACATGAACTGTGTCTGTGCCCAACTGTCTCCTTGGAGCATGAATGAAACTTAAAAACAGAACTAAGTCTGCCTACAGCTCACCAAAGTTTACAGCTCTGACCAGCACTTTGATGGATTCTCCTGTGGGGAGTGCTTGGATTGCAGAAAAGACTCTCACACCTTGGCAAGTAACAAAAATGAATAAATATCCTAATTCACAGCTTCTAAGTCACTCTTTATAGCCAGTATCTAAGGGTTTGTTTGCTAAACACCTTTGTCCCTCTTCAGAACTTCATTTTTGCCTAACACCTGGAATGCAGACTGGAACTGGGACACAGGTGGAACTAGAAAGCATTTGAAACTATCACTCAAATGAAACCAATCTGCCAGGAAGACTGGAAGCCTGTCACTCACATTAAAATGTACTTTAACAAAACATGTAACACTGCATGAAAAGGAAAGGGTTTGCTCCTTTCTTACAGGAAATAGATATGTCTTGTGATTGACGTTTGCTAAAATATACAACACCCCTCAAAACACTGGTTGCTCACAGTTTGGCAAGGACTTGATGGCAAAGTCAGCTTTGTCAGCACCACATCAAGCTCCTGATTAGTAATGAATGACAACTGGTCCCTTCATAGTGGCCATGACAAGAGACACCAAAACAGAGCAAACCATTACCAGATCCTGCTGGAAAAGCAGGTGCTACTTATTACTGCTAAAATACATCTCTAAGTCCTGTCAATACCCCATTATCCCTTTAGTCGTGAAAAAGATTTGCCAACTTGGATGAATTTTACTGCAGATGGTGGACTGTGTGAACTGCAACTGCATCTGCATTTATTCCAAAGGCACAATTAGATATCCCTTGTCCAAGCTGTGAAGAGAAGCAAAAAAGGAGAAAACTTTCAAAAGAACCACTTTAAAGATGTTGACAAAAAAGACAGTTTTCCCATTAGAAACCAGTGTACCAGCAAGACTTGGTTCAATGTGGAACAACCAGTTCAACTGGAATATGCGTAGGATATGAGTGAGGCCAGTCCAAACCTGAGGCAAAACTCAAGACTGCTTGATTCTGTTACAAGTAAGAATTCAACAGCAGAGTGGCTCAGCTTCCCTGGCACAGTCAGGACAGCTGGGTTGCATTTGCAATCTGAGGCAGCTCAGAAAGTCCTGTGGTGTTTGTAGTTTCCAGCTGACCCACCAGGCTGGCTGGCTCACTGCTCTGCTGCACATCCTCAGTGTAACTCTGCCCCGTCGCTGCAAGACATCCTGAAAGCTCCTCTACAAACACAGGGCCTTTAAGGAAATTATGCAGGGCTTCTCTTCTACCTCCTACGAATTCAGATTCTCAGTTCTCAAAAGCAGACTAACCAGCACAGACACAAAACATCTGTTCATCACAAAGACGGGCAAAAATTAAACCCAGCCTCACTCCCTGAGAAATTCCATTAACTGAGGGCTCTCAGGCCTGGGCTCCAAGTCAGAGAATATCCCAAGTTAACTTCCCAGCCAGTGCTATAAGTGCTTTCCTCCAGACAGTGGTGGTGTATGCAGGAGCTGCCATATGCTCCAGGGATAATGTACCTGGGGATTTAGGAGAATGCTCTCTCTCAGGCACCTCCAAACCTCTGCTCAAACACATGCCTTGGGCAGAATATGGGATGGTACCCCAGGAAAGAGACTTTTCAGGCAGAGATTCAATAGCAGACTTGGATTTTAAGTTCCTCTGAGCCCTGGGGAACTGAACCAGGAGCATGTCACACTGAACCAGGAGCACCTGACAGACCTGGAGCAGCTGGATGCCGACACAGGGACCATGTGCATTTGGCCACCCATGTGACAGCCAAAATGAGACAAGCAGACTTAAAACACTTCCAGACTTAGGGCAAAGATAAACTTACTCCCCATCCCTTCCTGTCTCCAACCTTCCCCAAAATAGGACTACTCTGATTATTAGACCAGCATTGGCCACTGCCCAGAAACCAGCAGGTGACAGAGAAAACCAAAAAGTTACTGCATGAGCCACAGGGGCCCTTCAAGAAAGAAGTGCTTTCTGTGCATTAGTTTAAATCCCCTACAAGTTAAAAAGAACTTAATCCTTAGGGCAAAAGTAACTGTAAACTAAGATGTGCATCCGGCAATCTAGAGAAATTCTACTTTAAATGTAGGAGAAGCCAAGTTCAAATAACCCTTAAAGAGGAAGGGGGGAGTGATGGGATAAGAAACAACACAGATTTTTCTTAAGATTTCCAAAGGGAGGTGGGAGGTAGATAATGACTCAGCACTATGACTAAAATATTTCTCCTTGACAGAATATTATTCTTCATTTCAGAAGAGTGGAAGGCAAAGAGAGCAAACAAATCTTCTACCACTTGGGAAAGAAGCTGAGAAGATCTTCTCATGCCACTACAGAGTTTCAGCTACCAGTGTTGATCTGACAGCCCTGGAAATCCTTGTGGTCTGGTCAGGGATAGGCTGGGGGATAATAAAATGTAGATACCCTCAACCCCCCCTATCTGGCAGTGAGCTCCTGAATGCCTGTCCTGAGTTTCCTCGTGGCTTCCAAGAATTGTGGGTCGATTATACAGCCTTTGTTCCCAAATCCATATCTGAGCATACACACATCTGAAGCACACAGAGTTTAAAAACCAAATCTGAACCTGTCCTAGAGAAGGAAGAGTGTTATCTCAGCCTGCTGGGAGGTCCTGACCCACTTTGCTATTTATTTTGCTTGCGAGTGACACTAATGAGACAGAAAGGAAAAAGGGAGGTATTATTAGATCCTAACACATCCATTAGAAGGATGCATGAAGACCTGAATTCTCTCACTGAGTCTGCAAGTCAGTCAAAAAGGTCTCTTTTTTCCCTGCTAGTGCTGCCTGAGTTCTCATGACAGGCCTCTCCTAATCACCCCAAACAGTTATCACTTTCAGATACTCAGGAATAGCCACAAAATATTTCCAAAGTAGGGACACACTTGAGGTTTGATAGATAACACCAGGAAAAACAGCACAGCAAGCATTTTTCTACTTAGAATACCATCTCCTTTGAAGTTGCCAGAAGCCTGATGACACAGGCTGTCTTAACTGCTAATCATAGGGCTTTTTCCCCCTGAAGTGTTCACACCGAGCTAAAGCAGACTGTGCAGGAGGGAAGGCACTGACACCCAGACCCTGAAGGGGCCATGAATGGCTCAGCACTTCAAATTACAGCCCAAAAGATTTTTAGGAACTGCAAGATTAGGAGGCCACAGAAGACACAGGCAATGTACTCATCCTCTCATTGTGCCTAACTTAGTATCCAAAGAGTTTCCTGCCACATGAATGCAGGGCCCATCTCCATAACAACAGTCACATATGGCACTTCATCACTCCTGCAAGACTCACTACATCTCCAGCTCCAAAATACCATTATAGGAGCTTCCTAGTCCACTTGTTTTCAGGAACAGGGATGAACCACCATCACTGCTTCCCTCTGCACTCAAAACTCAGAAGGAGCTCATGAATATCATTCCCCTTTTTAAAGACAAACTAACCCAAGGAGTTGAGTCTCTGGCAGCTTGTCCAAAATGAGACAAGCAGAGGCACATTTAGGAGCAAAGATAATAAACTCAATTCTCATCTCTTCCTGCCTCCCAACTTCCCAAAAATAGGACTATTCTGATCATTAGACATGTTTTCTTGTCATTGTCTCCCTCCCATACAGCAGAGACAAGCAATGATCAACAGCAACAAAAAGACAAGGGGTAAAGAGATAAGCTCCAACTTGAGCAAAGGAAATACTAGTTCTGAGTTCTGTTCTTCACTCAATCAACTCTAACAAAACATCTGTTACAGTCAACCAAAACTCCACAAACAGCCCCCACAAGAAAACACCCAGACCCTGAGCTCAGAAATCCACACCAGAATTCAGTTCTCAGGATGTATCACTTTCTTTCCACAGTAGCCACAGCAAATGACATTAGAGCTGCTACAAAGTCAACATCAGCAAAGCTATCTCCTCTCCCAGGGAATGGATCCCAGAGCTGCCCAAGGGGACCTTCTCCTCACACACAGGCCGAGCTGCCAGAAGGGCAGGAGGGGGAATTCACCCTGGCTGTG